>NW_022725666.1:286832-329498 GCF_011630105.1 Anneissia japonica
CCAACAATCACCGCTCATTATGACAGTGTACAGTACTACTAAAGACTCAAGAAGCACAATAACTTAATACAACGACTATGATTATAATAATGACGATGATGCTAATAATGACGATGGTAATAGTGATGATGATGATGATGACGATGATCACCAGTTTAACGGTAACGATTGAATACTTATTGAAGATGGGATTAAATCCGCTCTATAAATATTTCTCCTTTAAAAGAAAAATTATTTAGAAATATAAATGTACCTAGGTAAGCCTACATAATACAATTGATAATTGAGACCAATTTGTTTGATCCGCAATTTGGATATCACGCCTCATTAGGCAATTTCTGCGCGAGAAATTAGGGCGCGCTGTAAACCCGTGAAAACGAATGTGTCGAGAAGTCCTGGAAATTGCCAGTACAAACGGCTCAAAAACCCGTCAAATTTCCTGATACATTCACGGAGCAGGTTTTAACCATTAGAGGTGTTAACATTATCGAACCAATGGATAGCTTTGACAGTTGATTAACAGCCTGAGAGGGTAATTTGTCAGAGACAGAGAAATAAGTCACTCGACAACAATTCTTGAGATATACATCTACAATATCATTGAACTTAGAAATTACGTCACCAGTGGCATACGATATGTTCGGATTATTTACAGTATCTAATCCTGAATAGAGCTGAAACATTGGCTTCAATATAAGATTGACCCTTATTTAATACATTTATGTGGAAGTTTAACGTGTGATATTGTACTACGTAAAGTTCACGCAACTGCATAATAAATACCGTATAATTTGTTGAGATATGGCATGATTTTATAATGAACCTGTCTGAAATTTCAGTCAAACTTAACAAATGACCAATCAGAACAACGTTAAGAATACGCGCTTCTCCTACAAACACTCATGTGTCCCACCAACAAGGGTTTTAACAGTAATACATTTAAAAGTTCTTTCGCTTACGCTACCTTTATATGGGACCTTACCAACAATTTTGAAGAAGTGGGGCTTACCGGCCTATTGAACCTGATCGTCGTTGGAGTATATATACTTTTCTACAGTCCATGAGCTAGTCACCCTATCTTTGGAGCCGTCCGTATTTTGTCCTTGTCCAGTCTGAGGATAACGGTTCAATTGTTGTTTTTAGCTCTGCGGCACTTGGTTTGCTGTGCACTGAATTCGCCAGGGCGGCGAAAATACGCTTTTTACTCATACATAAATCATGGACCTATTAATAATAATAATAATAATAATTAATAGGTTCATGCTTAAATAACTGTGGTTATGTTAGCCTGGTTTGATCGTGTGTACGATACGAAAATATTATAGTTGGTATTTTTGTGTCAGCTCATCGGCTAAACAACCTTAGTACAATGAAGCAGCGCTCTCGGTTGCTGAAATAAGTGCAACGCGTATAACAGTGATGTTGACACAATGTTGACGTACGGTAAATGCTAATGCTCGGCCTTATAGCAATTTCTCTCATGTAATGTACTAGTAAACTATATTTAAATGTGCAGCTTTTACTGCGTGTACTTAATGCTGGAATCAAACGCCTTTATCATAACAGTTTAATTATAGACTCATTAAGGCCTATTAGTGATACATCATCCCGCGCAATAAGGAATTTAATGAGCAGTGGTTTCGCCGTTTACCTTGCATTACAATGAAGTATTAAACATGCACTATATGGTATCGCGTACATAGAGCAATATTCTCGCTTCATATCTCGTTTCAAAGCTTCTAACTTTTTACTTAGCCAATATTCAAATCAGAATACTGATAGGAATTTGACCCACTTTGCCATCAAAATCAGGATGGAAACTTGTATAGTGCGATTACAGACATTATCTTGAGGAGCTCACGCTTTAAAAGTTTTCAAAAGATATGCTCTATGCCTTGGCTATCCCTAGACATGAAAATAGGTTCCCGGTTGGAGCGTGTGTCCACTGCCTTTCATACGTTTACTAAACGATCGGAGAAAATCTGATAAAAATACAAAGCCTTGCCCGAGCGAGACACATATTTGCTTGTGACGCAATATCCCATCATGCCCCTTACCGGATTCACTCTTACAAGTAAATTTCCAGACGATAGCTAAGTGTCTACTGACCCCCACAGGGACCGGAGACATAAAACAGATACCGGTAGTTGTTTAACATCTGAACTGCAACGGTTGATTGTTTCTTCGGTACCGTAATATTGGCACTTTATAATGTTATTTTATAATTCCGTATTATTTTTTTTTTTTTGCCTGTTATTATTTGTCATACTACTGATGATTATTTCACTTCTTAAACACGCCTGGCATGCGGTGTTGTAAAAAAAATGCGTTATAACGCGTTATACTGTAACGCACTCGCACTGACGCACTTGATAAATTTAAATTTGTGTCGATGATGACACGGGTACGTAACATTGTAATATTGTTTTACTGTGTCTGTGTTTACACTTTATGTATATTGAACCAAGCGTCGAGATTTACTGGAAGTGTTCAGTTTCAATCGCAGGTATACTCAAATGGAACCATTGCAGTTGTACATGTTTTATTTTAATTTGTCACAGATGCAGATATCGTTGATCAGAATATCGTATGCTTGCTTCTTATTATAAACCCATATTATCTAAAACAATTTCCCATTAACGTAATGGTTATATACAGGCGAATGGTTGTGTAATTGCGTGTGACGGGCTACCAGACAGTCACGCGCACAATAATAGAATGGGTTCATATCTTTCGGTGTACTGTACTCCCAAAATGACCAACAAGGGGCCGTGTGAGTCCCTTGGACCCAACCACGACAAAATCAAATGACCCCGGTTGTGACCCACGTTCGTTAATGTTAACAGAATGTCTCGATGACCTGATTTTGATGGTTAACATTATCTCTGATTATCGGATGATTTCGTTTTCTTCACAGCTGCGGATGACGTACCTTTTCTCTTTAAATTTTACAGCGTCCTAATATAGTACCTACACAAGTCTACACATTTTAGTGTTACCACATAAAACCATCATTTCACAAGTAAAATCAACTTTGATGATGAAAATTATGTGTTTAAAGTGATCAAATTGTATGTATATTCTTTTCAAATTTGTCATGATCGAGCGTTCTTGAAGACGACATAAAAACCAAAGGACAATTCGTCTACACGTTATTTCTGACAAACCAGGTCGTACCAATGACACATCAAATTCCACGTTCTCGATAATATTACTATCACCAATTAAGACTAGACATTTTAAAAAGATCGTTAACTTAAATGTAATTATAAGACCATACAACGCGCTAAGTGAAAGTGTATTGATTAACGGCAATAGCTATCGATTAACAGGTTGATTGATCGATCAGTTTATTTAATTTGAAACTAAAATGATCCGCCAAAGCAAGAGGGGTGTTAGCAATCGGTATTCACAGTTTAACACACGGGAACTAATTTTTCGCTTGTCCAAGCTTGGAATGAATTAATAAACTTGTTTACAACATGCATGAACTCATGATAGGAATTGATAGACATTAAAAGGTATTATATTAATCAAGTTGCATATCAGCATAGCATGTGTTGGCGTGGTATTCATGTAAACCATTTATTAAAACTTAACCCTTATCTGTTAGCTGTAAAGCCTATAGCACTTTCTGTTACGAAAACTATTTTAAGATACGTTATTATTAGGCTATATGCTTCTAATGTTGCATGTTTCGGTAATTGCCAGGGGCGTGCGGTATTCAAAAAGAGAAGGAGCGCGGTGTATTGTGACTATAAAAAAGCCCCGTAATATTATTCCGTGTGATATTTCCTAGCATCAATTACCATATCAGAAACATCAATTCATCATTTTATCGTGATATGCAAGACATTTTTATTTCCTTTCTTATAGATAGCGAGCCCGCTGTCAGATTTGGTGTATCATGTAGAGCGGAACTACACATTTCCGAACGCTTCACAATTCTTTAAAAAATGAATACGAGCATAAATATCGCTAAAATGTGTCTGTCATTTCGCTTGTGATGTATTGCAAATTCGATATAAGTAATTCTAAAACTTTCGCCGTAAAAACGGCATTATTGTCACATTTGGAATGTGATTATGGAGTTTTCAATACTTCTTGCTGATCTCGGCATCTGGTCATCTGCGTATATAAATATCGATCGCTACATACATTACACATGTCACAGAAGAAGAGAATAACATAGGCCTACGGAGCAAGCGCACGAGGCAGTTTCGGTGCGACGATATCGACAATTTAAATTGGAAACTGCGTTTGCAAAATGTTACGAGCAATTTCTCCGCAGGCATAATCAGTCTTTTATACTAATTCTAAACTAAACTAAAATGTAGGCTTAATCAATTAGGACAATAGCCATCTAAAAACATTAATGAGGACACATGTATACGTATATCAGGTCTAGAAAATGTTTTAGGTCCGTGTGAAGACCTACAGTGGCCTATTATCATTCCATTCAAACTTTTGTCACCATTCCTTCTGGTGCTTTGTGTGGTATCGTAGGTTTTCATATTCGCTGGCCTATGGGCTTTTTTTTCATACTGTAGTTCATTATCTATTTCAACAAGTTTTTTTTTTGTACATGTTTAAACTTATTTTTCAACACAGTCCTCCGGGCACCCTATCTTTCTCTGTCTCGTGTTCTGGCCTACTTCCCTCCATATCACACCACTCCATTAATTTTATATTTGTAGGCTTTCACCGTTTCTGGCAAATAGGCGTCCTGGCATTTTCCCATTTTGTTTTTCATCACATTCTATTTTCATCGAAAGGAATGGGAACATTAAATTCAATAGTGGTAACCTGTAGGCCTAGCCAGCTGGTAATGACGTGTAGGCCTATATCCCTTGCCATCTTACGCATACCATGCGTTCGCAGCGCTCGGTAATAGTTTACTGTGAAAATAAATCATACGATTCCAGAGGAATTTATTAAGATATTTTAGTTTGTTTGTGTTTCTATTCAATGAAGATGGTGTATAGGTATGTTTCAAAGCTATCCTGAAAGAGCAGGCTTGGAGCTCTTACGCGCGCTATGCGCGGGTCGGCTGGGACAGGCAATAGCCTTATGGGGCTTCTGTATAATATATGTCAGTGACGTAGACAGAGGGCGGTATAATACGTGGGCTTAATGTTACCTATTATGTTTGACATAGAGGCTTACTCTAGCAGTTATACTAGTAGCTGTATATTACTAGTGAATTATATTAAGGAATGTAAAGCTCAACGCACACTGCGTCACCATCCATCGATGAATCCGTTCGTCTGTAAAGCACTTGCCCATAGGGGGATCAGAAGCAATGCATCGCGCGCATCTCAGCGCAATGTCAGACCATGGATTGCGTCGGCACTGCGTCAGCTGTCTAAATCTAGCTTAAGTGGTTCTGGATTTATTCCCTGATATTCTAAAAAAAAAAAAAAAAAAAAAAAAAAACTAGAACATGTTTTACGTAACATTTACAATGACACGAGACTCTTAACGCCACAACTGACATAACTCTTAAAATAACGAGGTGATCCACGCAAGTACCAGTAAACATCACATTAATTGTACATTAACATCCATATATAACCCTATTAAGAATGTTGTTGATGATGTTTGCAATTATAGTCGAGCAATTAGGCTACTTATCACAAATACTTAATAAAAAAAGTCCGTGAAATATCACCATTTAAATACAATTAACCTATTACCTATACGTTAAGCCCTGAGGATTACAGCGAAAATCGCTGTTTTGGGCCATTAAAAGTCACAAAAAATTGGAAAGTAGACCTATGCTTATATTTTTACTAAAATAATAAAATTTGTAGCTTATCACAAGCTATTAAGCACAAGGTCGGTGGTCTAGTGGTTAAGAAACCAGGTTAGTTAGGCCTTTCTGAAGGTCGTGGGTTCGAATCATTAGCCAGATTTTTTTTAACAAGCATTTGGGAACCTACTAAGAATTTAGTATGATAACACGACAGGTAGGGTAAAACATCATTCGTAACATAAATAATAATAATAATAATAATAATAATAATAATAATAATAATAATAATAATAATAATAATATAATAGGCATAAACATATTTTTTTGGGTCAAATACTCTTATATTACATTTTGGAAAAAGATAATGTTTTCTAACGGTTTTATTTATACAAACACAGTTTTATGTTTCTACACTGATGACATTTTATAAATAAATACATTGGACACATTTCGAACACCAGTTGGTCGTTCACGTGGTCGGTTACTCTTCAAACCAAAGGAAAATAATCAACTCCAAGAAAGTGACGTCAGAGGTTTGAAGAATTATTACAACATGTAATGTTGGGGCGGCCATAAATAACTAAAACAGATGCGACAATTGTACGTTATATCAGTACAGTCTTTTTCTGTCACTCACAAAAAAAAAACAAAAAACAAAAAAACAAAAAAAGAAACGCGTGTACACAGCTACGAACCATTTGGCATTTCATAATAATCATTAGATTTATAAATACAATTTGTGAATAATATTAACAAAGCGAGCACAAAACTCACAGTACCAATCCATTGTTCCATGATATACCGTGCTCCATCCTTTAGGTGGAGGTGGGGGATGGGGTGCTACTACTGTTCCATGAAATACTGCATATACTTGAAGTGTGGTGGGGGGGGGGAATCGCCATTATATCCCGTAATAAACTGCAGGGCCTAAACTTTACTTTGCACATCTCACTCATCTCGTGTACCAAATTCGTGTTTTCAGTGTCTCATCCATGAATTCTGCGTACGTATCGTTTTCTTTGTTGCACTCGTCTATAGCGCATATAATTGTACTTGGCGTAACGTATTTTCGAAGCCCGCGTAGGCTTCCGTATGTTTCCACCTCGAATGAAGTCCTGTTCTGTGAACACGCTCATCTCATGTGTTGGTACACTTACCTATGTATCAGTACCTTACACCTTAAGACGTTATACAATACGAATGTTTGCGAAGACTGAGAGTAGTGAAGGGAAAACGTAATTCTTCGATAGGAGTTTTTTGAATGTTATGGAAGAGTTTGTCCGATATTTTAATCACGAGGCATATTGTACGATCAGTTTTCTAAATGTGTTCTTACATTCATGTATCTAGCTGCCACTGTGATGGTGGATATAGTGTTGCTTCTTGCAAATGTGTGTTTACTTTAAACAGCAATATAGGTTTCTTCCGTGTTAGTATTTAACTTCTTCAGCCTATAATACCTTTTTGAAATGTTAAATAAATATAAATTAGGCCTACTGCAAACACCGTCATGTATCTACTGTAACTGTCGCTGTGATGGATAAGTGTTGCTTCCTTGCAAATGCGTGTTTTTTTTTTGTTTTTTTGTTTTTTGTTTTTTTTAACTTCAAACAGCAAAATACGTTTCTTCTGTGTTAGTATTTAACTTTTCCAGCCTGATTATCATATTTATTAATGTTTATTTATATCGCCTTCACCGATTGTGTTAAGCCCTGTTAACATAATGAAACATTAGGCCTACTAAGCAAACGCCATCATGTATCATCTGTCTGTGTGATGGATAGGTGTTGCTTCTTTGCGATGTATTAAAACATGTTGACGGAAAGAGCCATGGCCTGATGTAACGCGTTTGATTAATTAATAATAACCTCGCTATAACATCTTGAAATCCTCAGATTCAATCTCATCTGGAACTCAATGGGTTTGTAAAAGCATTCAAGAAGAATTTCACGTGAACATAACTGATCACTACTTCTTTCTGCTATAAATTACACAAACATGATCTACATCCATTTGTTATTATGAAGTTAACACCTGTAAGCAAGTTACTCAAGGTTAAGGGAAATTGAAAAACAAATTATAATAATGTTGTACATCAAAAGATTCGTTTATATTAATTACATATTCTACCAACGGCATTTTTCTAAATATAAACATTCAGTCCAGACATCCGTCGATGTTTTTGCCGTACAATGTATTCTGTTTGTGTGCATTTTAACACAGATGAAATATATGACCTTTAATTAAAAGGCATATTTAATCTGCAAAATAAGACGAAGTTCGGACTTCGTATATAAAGTAGGCCAAAGTATATAGATACTCTAACATTTTAGTCACATCGAGCCTGTAAAACTTTACCTATTGCAAAAATACAGGTCACCCTCCAATTAAAGACACTTTTGGGACCGGGCTTCTCATGGTACGGTTGGATAGGTTTCAACCTGACCACTTTTTAACGGACCAAAAGTGAATTGATTAGGTTTTGAATATCAAAAAAGGCTAACTTCCACCTTTATGTTTAGACGCCACCTACTCCCTCTTGACATAACTCAGGAACGACAAGTCTATGAACTCTGGGGTGAACGGTTAATAGATTAATTTTCTTCCCTTTAGTATAAGATTTATAATGATTGATTAAGAAACTAAGATGCATTTTTTCTTCAGTTGAAATTCAGTGTTTATGTGGGCTTAGCTTTTATCCAAATCAAGTAGGTCAATTACTACACAATAAGCTTGTGCAGAAAATTACACTTGCCTACGGACTTGCATTCATTTCTTCACTAAATTTCCCAGTCAACTAACAAGAAAAAAAAAACATGCCTTTATCTTTATATTTATTCCTGATAGTTCTAGAATGCAACATTATTTTTTATAAATAATTATACTGTAAATATACCATTTTTAAGCAATTCTCTTAAATAATTATGTCAAGCGCGGATCCAGAGTTCACCCTGACTATCGCACAGATGGTTTCTCAGGGTGGGCGGGGTCATGAGAAGAGAGCTAGCTTGTTCTGTCGCTGGAAGACAAATTCTAGTGGGGTGGGAGATCTTTGGCTCCTCCTTCGAAAAGTTTTGTTTTCTAGATGCTTTGAAATGCATTTCGTACATTATGAGACGTCTATTATTGAATACACTCTAAATTCATAGCTTTTCCCTACTTTACTATGGACAATATAATAATTATGATGATGAAGAAGATGATGATAAGGAAGAAGAGGAGGAGGAGGAGGAAGCTAGGTGATGACAGGTTCCTGTGAAAGATTAATTAACAGGCCGTTTTATGTGAAGTGTCAAGAGAGGCCCGTAGCCTAAGTTATGTTTGGGAATTTGACGACATTATCGTCGTCGTCAAATGTTCAATACACACAGTCGGACAATAGTTATATGATTACGTCCACCGAAGTGGAAAGTTTAACCTAATAATTTTGATATGTTTTATGTTGTTTGTTGAATGGTCTTTAATGATATTACAGTCTAATTTGAAAACAACATAAGGAAGTCCAGTCTTTGAACTTCAAAAATGTGCGCAGCTCAATATATACATTTCTATTTCCTGAAATTATAAGAAAGGTTGTTTGTTGAATGGTCTTTAGTGATATTACAGTCGAATATGACCACAACATAAGGAAGTACTCTCTTTTAACTTTTAAACTTCTAAACTTTGCGTAGCTCAATATACATTTATATTTTCTTAAATCATAAGGAAGTTCAGTCGTTAAATTAGTATAGATAGTACTGAGAATTTTGATTGACCAGTGTCCATTTCAGATATCTAAATTTTAGAAAATTACGTTATGCATGCAACGACGTGAGAACTTTGACCTAATAACTTTGATATGTATATGTTTATGTTGTTTGTTGAATGGACCTCTTTAATAATAATATTACAGTATAATATCGCCACAACCGCAGGAAGTCCATTCTGTAAATGTTTAGCATTATACCTGTCTCTTATACACATCTAGATGTGTATAAGAGACAGCCTATATTGTAGGCCTATACTGTATGTAGAGTATTCATTTATCACTTTTAAAGTAAATCAAAACAAAAACATTTTGTTTCATTAAAACATCCATGGTAGCGCCAGGATTTACTCGACAGAGAGACCAATGTCCAATACCAGGGGGAGGGCATCTTGGAGCGTGGATGTCCCCGACGGAATCGGAAGTGGGCTGGTGCACCGAAAGATCCAACAATAGGAATAGGTAAGTCTTTAATCGAGTTTATACTCTAATAATCAGTATAAATTTCATAGAACATTACCCCACCCCTCCCCCCTTTCTAACGAATTGTGTTGTAAATATTTTATCCACTAACATAAGTACATTAATGTACATGAAACGCCAAACTTACTTCAGTAGTCTTAAATTGATTAAATAATAATAATAATAGGCCTAATAATAAACATTTATATAGCGCCAATTCAAAAATTTATCAAAGGCGCAGGAGAAAACAAACTCAGTAACATTTGGGTGAAAGGTGAAACTTTAAGTTCTAAATAGAATACACTTATGTTTATATATTTTTACCTTATGTGTTAAAGTAGAAAAACTTAAAAACTAAATATATCCTCAAGTTGTATAACACGAGGACTTGAGGACTATACCACAGAACCTTGAGAATAATATTTTCTTTGTCCAACCATGTAGGTTTCTAGGTTATTTCCTGGTTTAACACAAAAGGAACATTGTTTACCACAGAAACCAGATTAAAGAGTTTAATTTTTTGCATAAGGTATTTTTTTATGTTGTTTGTTGAATGGTCTTTAATGATATTACAGTCTAATTTGAAAACAACATAAGGAAGTCCGCTCTTCGAACTTCAAAAATTTGCGCAGCTCAATATATACATTTATATTTCCTGAAATTATAAGAAAGGTTGTTTGTTGAATGGTCTTTAGTGATATTACAGTCGAATATGACCACAACATAAGGAAGTACTCTCTTTTAACTTTTAAACTTCTAAACTTTGCGTAGCTCAATATACATTTATATTTTCTTAAATCATAAGGAAGTTCAGTCGTTAAATTAGTATAGATTGTACTGAGAATTTTGATTGACCAGTGTCCATTTCAGATATCCAAATTTTAGAAAATTACGTTATGCATGCAACGACGTGAGAACTTTGACCTAATAACTTTGATATGTATATGTTTATGTTGTTTGTTGAATGGACCTCTTTAATAATAATATTACAGTCTAAATATCGCCACAACCGCAGGAAGTCCACTCTGTAAATGTTTAGCATAATATAGTACAGAGAATTTCGATTGTTTATCAATATCATTATACACATGTTGGATCCAATTTCAAAAACATTACGTTTTATGCATGACATGAAGAAGAAAGTACAAACATAATAATTTTGATATGTACATGTTTTATGTTATGTGTTGATTGGTCTTAGTTAATAATACTACAGTTTAAAATTTATATAATGATAACAACTCGGTCACTTATGCTTAAAGGAAGCAGAATAATGCAATTCTTTCTACAATTGTACTCCAACCAAAACCAACTTGATTGACCACCAGGCTCTGCAATAGCAATAGCAATATTTTTAAAATATCATTTTGTCTCTCACCCTGAACTTCGCCATGTCGAACGCCGAACGGTGCATTGGTCTAGATCCGCGCCTGCATGTATTGATTAAAATGTACCATAGCCATTACCGTAGCCAGCTATTGGAACAGTTGGGACAGTCCCACACATTTTTTCAAATGGTCCACATTTTTAAAAATGGGTCCAAATTTTATGCATTATTGAGTCCACTTTTGAAAATTGGTCCATATTTCTCATATATAGCCTAGAATGGGTAAACTTTTAAGAAAATGGGTCCAGCCTTTTCATATTGTTACGTAAAATGGGTCAACTTTTAAGAAAATGGATCCAAATGAACTTACGCGTAAAGTGGGTCCACCCTGATATTGTCTCGCACTGTTTGAAAATCCTGGCTACGGCATTGTAATATGATTTTTCATTCATAGGTCTTGATTTTTGTCAATGTCAAAAAGCAAAATACTAAAATAACAATACTGTGAGCAACTTTTCTCTTGAAACAGAGGGTGTATACAATGGAAAAATAGCAAATTTTTTCCTGGGGCCTCCGGCCCTTGAACCCCGACCGGGGGCCTCCCAGCCTCAGTGCTCGCTTCACTTGCAACCTGACTACTTCAATTCTCTTAGTTACGGCCCTCTCTCTAATTAGAACGAATAAAAATAAGACATTTGTTAAATTGAGATCACAGAAAATTGGCCTTTAATCCAGTGGTGGTCTTTAATTGGAAGACCTGGATTGGAGACCTGCACACTGTTTATTTTCTGCAAACAAAATCTGGCCTTATCATATCATTTCTTACCATTTTGCGATTGAACAAAGTTGGTCAAATTAATTTACAATACATCGGGGTTTTTTTTTTCAATATCCGATACTACCTTTTTATATATTTTTATCAGTATTAGTTTAATTATTGTAGTATAATACGCCTATTATATAATTTTTATTTTCTTTGATATACTTTTTCCAAAATTCCAAGTTTATAAATGTTTGCCATATGGTTTGCCTTATGCCAACATGAATTAAACCTGAATTTTAATTTTGATTTGAATGGTAGGACAACTGTTAAACACGAAGCATGGGGCAGCGAATTCTCACTGAGTTAATAGTACAATACGGTTGTTTAAGCTGTTGCTGGCCGCCGCCGTGATAATATTTTAAAGTCTTTTAGGCTACATGCCGTGTTTTGGCCATTTAAATTTACTCATGACTAATTCCAAACTAACTGTTTTAGCTTCCATGTTTAATCAACCTTCTACCTAGGAAATGGAATGGAGTAGAGTTGAATAGCTTAGGGGTTAAGATGCTGCCTTCCAATCCCAGCCTTTCAAAATGATAAATGATTAAATAAAAAATAAATAAAGTAAAAAAAAAAAGAATACATTTATTTGTGACGAACCTAAATAAGTTTATGATTACAGAGTAAAAATTACAGGATTTTAGGCAATGCATTTGTTTACATAACCGACAAAACCAACCGTGCTGGACTGAATTGCTCAAAAGTCTTTTACTCGTCATTGTATAAATTGTACAGAGTAACAGTATATTTGAATATAATTGCTATATAATCTTTAAAGTATCCCTTTTATCCTCGAAGAACCACTCGACAGTGATTTGTTTCTCTTTCTTGTAACCCACCAGTTACCTTTTTGTACTTGTATTGTTATTTTTTGTTGAATCTTATATGTGCACTTGTTCATGTTTCTTGATAACGAACGAAATAAATTAAACGAAATATAATTCAAGACCACCTTTTGGACCTGAACATTTGGGGTAAAGGTCTCGGAAGTTGGTGTCCGATTAAAGGGTTAGCTTTGTGTTAAAAGATTGAAGATCGTTATGTTAGTCTATCCAAATTAAAAGGGTCGCGAATTGGAGGATGCACTTTAATGAAATAAAGTATTTTACATGTTGTAACTTTGCAAATCGGTCAAAATTCGTGAAATCACAGTAGCGCGTCAAAACGAGCGCGTATTTGTTGTCAAGCAATTTTGTATTCTTTATCACACAAAAAGTCCTTAACGACAGCAGCGCGTATTTTGACGCGCTTTTTTGATTTCACATTGTGTTAGTTCGTGATGTGAGCGACGAAATGATCATAGTAGAATGGTTTTTGTGAAAGCCACCTTCACGTGCGTACACACATTCAAGTGTAACGTACGTGGGAGTAAGTTTGTATAGATTATATCTTGTTACCTTTATCGTGATTTTCTTTTAGATAACGATTGGTATCCATAGCGGAGAAGTAGTGACAGGTGTGATAGGCCACAAGATGCCGCGATACTGTCTTTTCGGCAACACGGTGAACCTCACAAGCAGGACGGAAACCACGGGTGTGAAGGGAAAAATAAACGTTTCCGAACCAGCCTACAAGTAAGTTGATCCACCTCCCTTTACAGCCTCCCCACATTATCGTAACAATCTACAGAATATCAGAGATCTCCCCCTTCAGCGATGCCCAGGTTATCCCAACAATCTATATTATCAGGTGATCTACAAAATTATGACATCACTCTCCGTCCATTCACCCAACTTTTCGTCACGCAGTTGCTCACAGATATTATATCCACGCTTCATCATAATCGATGTGTAATTTGCGTTAAGCCTCAGGCACACTGCGTTAAGAATGGGGCACACTGCGTCAGCAATGCATACCGTGTTAGCCATGACCTTTCTGTGACCCAATATCAAACTATGACTTCTTTTGCGACTCCTGATCGCGTATGCTGACCTAATGGTGGAAGCATCGTGGACCCTATACGAACATGCGCGCCATAAACTGCCATAAACACGCATCTGTGTACATCACACATTGACACGCGCAGCGTCAAAGTGTAAATCACTCAATAAATATCTGACACAATTTGTCGGTATAGACAACGCTAACAATTACTTTCTCACTGTGCTAATTTGTATGTCATGCCATTTTACGTGTCCTACAGCACGTTTCGATAAAATATGAAATGCGTTACCAAATTTAAATCAAGAAACCTGATATACAAACGCCTGAAAAGCCAATTATACGAATATACGAACCAACCATCATAAAATTGTGATTATCAATGTACTAGCGACAATGAAAACATATTGAAAATGCAAAGTAGTTTATTATGCAGAACTGTGTATAATAAGTATGCATACTATTGTGATATAATAATCTATTGTGCTGTTTTACTAACTCCCTTCAAAGATTTGTTTCCATAAAACCGTTACATTGCTAAAGTGGAATCAATCGGTCTCTGCGTTGTCTTCTACATTTTTTAAAAAGGCTCCCTGATCCGTCCCCGATGACATTAAAAACTAACACTGAATATAATTATGACAACAGCAGCAACAGTAGCAACAATTATAGTAATAATAAGCCAAATTTAATTTTTCAAAAATAGCAAACACTTTTTTCTAATGTAATTAATCAATTAATTAGGTCAGGTTGTTCAGATAAGAACCTTTGTATAAAAAAGTAATTTTGATTAACCTTTTCTCAAACGATTTACTTGATGTTAATTATAGTACATGTAATTGAAACTAAAAGAATGCATGCATCTAGTCCGACATGTTTTACCAAAACAAAATTAATAGGCTCAATATTATTTATTGTTATTTAGTTCAATGATAATAATAACCTGTATAGATTTATGAATACAAATAGGCCCTACATACGGTAACTGACTATAGTTGTTTATGTCTAATGGTATACAAACATACATTAATTCCAGGCGCATAAAGACCTATATAGTATGGGACATAAATAAACATATTAATTATCCATCGCGCGACAGTTGTAGGGCAAACGGCTACATAAGATTTTAAGTAATCTGTATATATGAGGGCGCGCTCTTAATTCATTTTCTCATTGTATTTTCAGCCATCTGATCTCTCCTGAATCGTTCGATCCAAGCTTTGAATTCGAGTATCGAGGAGGGGTGAAAATGAAGGGGAAGTCTGAGCCAATGCAGTGTTGGTTCCTCACCCAGAAGTCACCAACCAATGGAATCAATGACCACGAGCAATAAGTAAAGCCGGGAGTAAAGCACACTCGTGCAGAACTACAATGGACCATCCTAGGGTGTCAATCAAACTTAATAACTGACCAATCAGAACAAGTCCAGGGAGACGCGTATGTCCGTTAAACACGCATGTCTCACAAACGCACGTGTTTACGTACAGTACATTATTATGTTTTGTTGGGAATCTTAGGGGCGGAGCTTAGCGGAGAGGCCTATTATTAATCACTGTCCTACCCACGTGACGGACACGACGACACTTCTTGAGGCATGCATGCTCGAAGTGTTAAACACAACTATGCCTATTGATTGTTTGTATCTGTGAAATCAATGTTATTTCTAAACACATTGTCATGATAGGTGCTATAATGAGCATTTGTATGCATAAAAATTCCACACTTTGTATTTGGTAATTTCGCCCAATCTACATATCTGTACTCCGCTCCATTCTATTGTTAATCGTATTTTCATTTATCTCACACGAGCGGTGGAGCATTGACATCACACGCGCGAGAAGACGTGTATGCCTATCAGCGTTTTTGTTATATTTCCCAGCGTAGGTTTCAGTCGATAGTCTACGGAAATCAACGGAATGTTATATAGCTCATGTTCGATGAGTAAGGCTACCTTGAACCCTGACCCAAACGTACAAAACTTTGCAACTGGTTTCCGGCCCCACGAGCGTTGATATTGAATCGGAGTATCGATTCACCGCATTTTCAAGTAACGACAAGAAGACACGCGAAGACACGCACAAGTGCGTGTGATCACTGCGTGTCAGTCGTGAATCGATAGCACTCAGCATTGCACACAGGACACGCAAGAAATACGTGTATTGGCAATTAAATGATTGTTCTTTAGATATAATAGGCTTATTTATAGTTTAAATGTATATGTTCAAAAGAAATACGTGTAATTGCAATCAACTTATTGTTCTTAGACATAATAGGCCTATATATAGTGTATACATACATACATATATATATATATATATATATATATATATATATGTATGTATGTATGTATGTGTGTGTATGTATGTGTATAGGTATATATATATATATGTGTGTATATGTATATATATATGTATACATACATATATATATATATATGTATATGTACTCAAAAATATATATATATATATATGCCCTATAAATACGGTAAATTCATATATATGTATATATAATATTAATATAATGGTAAAGTAAAGAGTAAAGGGTTATAAAATTATACATATCAATAATTGTCTAAAGATATTATACCTGCACAACAGTGTATATTATGAATCTATTGTAAATAAGTATAAAATATATGTCCATTTATAACCATAACACTTGCGGTATTTTATCGAGTCGAATTAGTACTTAGTCTCAGTAACACTGCGAATTGTCAAATACATTTAGATTTACGTATATTATTTGTGAGCGTTATTGTTAGGTTGTACAATTGTCACGCATTTCGCTCGTTAGCCTTCTCAAGGCGATCTGGCGCGTAAATCACACCAGAATTAATTCGTACTTGTCTGCGCACAAATAAATTAACCGTAACAAAATGCGCTAATTTTACTATCTACAGTATATCATTACTGTACTCAGAATAATGCTGTCCTAAAATATTTAGTTACCGAATGACGATGTATTTTTAATTGTATATTAACTGTCAGTGGCTGTGAGTGGCATTTTCGGGTGAATTCGTATTGCATACGTACGTAAGTAACCAAGTGGCGCAGTCCCGCGTGCGCACGTCATCATAACTATTCACTTATTAAAATGAGTTTTGTAAATCGTCATAACGTAAACGTTACATCGCCACATTTATGGCGCATTCACACACCGAATTTGAATTTTCGAATCGAACAGACTACCGAACCGATCTGAAAATCGAGTCAGTGTGTGTATGAATAGGGACTCTGGCGTTTGGCGCATCGGAATTCTTCGGTTCGGATCCAATGTGAAAGTAGCATTAGAGGCGTAGGCTGGTTTCGGCGTGGGAAGGAAGTGCGAAAATTGAAGTAATTATACACAAACCCGACCAATTCGTGGCCTGTCCATGAAAAACTAGATTAGCTAATTTACTTAATTATTATAACCAATATTTGACGAATTATCTAAAGGCCAAAAGGAGGTAACGATTTTACATCTCAACATTTCATATTAAGTCAAGCCACAAATGTTCTAGTTCAAATTTCGTTTAGTAGCCCCCGTTCTTGGACTCTCACGTGATAAAAACGGGCTTAGGCTAGCTTAAATAGAAACGCATTAGAGCTTTCTCTTAAGACTCACGTGCGTATTCCATTATTAGTTACTACCTGCGATGCGTAAGTTTGTAAAACGGTTGAATTATTTGGCTAATATGCATAGCCCTATTTTATATCGTAACTCGCAACAAATAGTAATAACGCTCATAGTGTAATATGGACTAGTAGTATTGACCCATTCTGTGTGGTTGTTTATTTCTTGACTTCTGACGTCACTACTAGTGTGAAATTACGAGACAGCTTACTTTATAATACAATAACAATATTGTGGATATTCTTCTTAGTTTGAATAATTTATTGCAGTGTGTATTTAGCGTTAATTTAGTGACATTAATTTTTAGTATGGTACTGGTTTGTAAATATTTCTGTTTGAACGTTTACATTATTATTTATCAGTTGTTGAGTAGCGATAAAATAGCAGATGCTTTTGAATGAAACAAAGACTTTCATCTGAAGTTTGCTTTTATTGTATGAGTATTATATGATTTTTTTTAAATCTACCGCGAATACTTCCCGCCATACATAAGAACATCATCAATTTGCATTCTATATTCATTAAACATATCAAAACATGTATGTAACCATAGCACACGCTGGTAAATATTCACAAACTACTCTTGATACCCTTGGTACCCTTGATACCATTGGTATCATCGATACCCTTGATACCATAACCTGGTAGGCCTACTCTTGATAACCTTGTTATCCTTGATAACATTGGTAGGCCTACCCTTGATACCCTTGGTAACCTTGATACCATTGGTACCTTTGATATCCTAGTAACCTTGATACCATTCTTACTATTGATACCCTTGGTACTCTTGATACCTTTGTACCCTTGATAACCTTGGTAACCTTGATAACCTTGGTACCCTTAATACCCTTGGTACTCTTGATAACCTTGGTACCCTTGATACCCTTGGTAATATTGATACCATTGGTACCCTCGATAACGTTGGTACCCTTGATACCATTGCTACCCTTGATAACCTTGATACCCTGATACTATTGGTACTAATTGATTCCCTTGATATCCTTGGTATTTTTGATAACCAAAAGACTTGGGGAGTTCAGGGCTGATCATTTTGGAAAGAGTGATGACCAAGTATCTTTATAAGATTTGAAGACTGGAGAGCTGGTCATTTAGAACCCTTTATGTTCTTTAACCAAGTCTATATGATACTTGGTGAGTGACTGAAAAGTTCGGACCTTCGATGCAACACGCGTCTGTTAATGAATCTTAGGGTGAAAATAGTGGATTATCCAGGGCCGTCCTCCATATATAACAACTACTTAATAATAAGGCCTAGAGAAGGAACAGCCCGATCATTTAGACACTTGATTCTATAACAAAAATAATGTCTTAACGAGACTTGTTGCGAAAAGCAACCCTGAAACTAAAGCAATGATTGAACTCCTGATGGTAGGATCTAGAGGACGGGTATCCGACCAGAAAACCACAACTCCTCTCCATACGCTGTCATCATACAGATTAGACCGCTGGCATTATCGACTACAATTTAGTGTGTATTATTTTAGTTACATCCGACATTTCGTACAAATGCCTCAGGGCTATACCATTTATTAATAATCTACTATTTTCGTATTCTTAAAAGTATACTGTAAATGCCTTCCCGGTTGATTGTGTGTTTTTTTATGGACCATAATTACCGCATGTTATTCATAAAATATGAATTTTAATATTGCTTATGTATTATTCATGAACAGTGTGAACAGTATATGTAAAGTTTTTAATTAAGATGATTTAACAGACATAAATGGAAAACGAAGTTGTTTTTTTACCCGTACTGTATATAAAAGAATAGATCTGAAGAACAATGATATAGGTTTATACGCATAGTACATTGGCCTCATAGTAGGCCTACATTGACCAACCATGGTGGGGCTGAGCTTCGAAAATTTATGATTATGGCACTTCTAGATGGCCGCAAATAGTACTCTCAGACCTACGTTTAAATGTTTCCTCTCTTCTCCATTTTGTTGGGTAATTAAAAAAAAAATAGGAGAAAGAGGTGCCCCCCCCCACACCGCCTTGAATCCGCCACTGTAGTATAGTGTAGGTTTATCTGAACACAACCAAAAGATATAGGCCAATTAAAGTGATTTGAATATTCCAGTTGAAAAACATAATAGGCCAAAGTTTACAATAAAAATACATAGTATCATTATCGTGCGTCACATAGACATATCATACTAGCATTCTATGTAAGCATATATTTGTATTCCATATAATTCATCACTCAGTGACAAAAATTCATATTTATCCGGGTTAACATATGCAAAAGAGGGAATCGTATTCTGGCCGAACTCAACAAAACAAATGCGGCAAAACTGAAAAAAAAAGCTCCAACAAGGGCTAAAGAACAGTGAAGCGGATTTATGAAAATAATGAATTTGAATACATAGGCCTACATTGGGAGAGCTGAGTTATTTTTAAACACCTGAAAAAAAAATGATTCGTGGATTCCTAATAATTATTAGTTCATAAATTGTTGCAATTTTTTGCCTCCCCATTCGAGGTGTAATTTTTGCTTACTCTGATGAGCCTACTAAGAATTCAGGTAATTCACTACCAATGCGATTTACTTTGCTAAGCTGATGCTCGTTAGAGTCTATTTAAGGTGGTTAGCAAGTTTTCTCAGCGATGACACTGTACGTCTTAATCTGGTCTGGAAACATTCCTATCATTCGACTTTTACCCCTCATAAATAACTGCTGTCCTTCAACGTTTGGCGTACGCGTACCGTACTTAAGGAGGTCGGCTTTACCCTCTAGAACCAGAAATCTCCTAACCTCCAGCTAATTGTCGCCGTTAAGGAACTTCAATTCACGGGAATAAAGTCTGTAAATACAGAGGTTGCGCGTTGTACTCGTAGCCTACCACTAGAACCATTTTTAGATCAACTTGATATGCAATCATAAACTCCGAATACACAATAATGATATCCATTTTGTTTAACAAATTTACATCATTGCTATTAACCTTTAGAAATGTTTCAGTAATGAACCTACGCATGCCTGTATGAATAATCCGCCGGCAGAAAATATATCGACACAGAAGAAAAAAAAAAACCCACTACACACTAAGCCTGATTGATATATTCGACAAGTTTGATAAAAAAAAAATATATATATAAATATACATTTATTAGTGTATATTACATATGACATGAATGACCAATTTCATGTCGTCCTCGTGAACATTCATAATTAATCGACAGAATCGATTTTAAGGTACCCATCGATAATATTAATATTTTACTCACTACTGTCAAATGAATATACAAGATAAAAATGCAACGACACACGGGGAATTAATGGTGATGATGATGATGGCGATGCTATTGATGATGATAATAATGATGAATGACATTACGATGATGACGCGGTGGTGGTGGTGTTAGCAATGATTATTATGGTTATATTGATGATGATGATTATGATGAAGGCGATGCTGACAACGGTGGTGATGGTGCGCAATAATTGTGATAATGACGATTTTATATAAAGAATGTTGAAAACACAAATGAATGACAATGACGGTGATGATTATGTTTTTACTTCTGATGAAATAATGGTAGTAATAACAATAATAATAATAATAATAATTATTATTATTATTATTATTATTATTATTACATCATTGTTATTATTACATTATTATTATTATTATTATTATATTGGTAATTGCTGGGCAATATCTAGAAGTTGCTATTTAGTGTCTGAAGTATCCAATTTCAAAATGTCATTAACTATTTAAATGTCCATTCCATGTTTCAATATTAACACTTTCACCCCTGGTACATTATGAATAATACTGTATCAACATAAAATTTAAAAAAAATTTAAAAAAATCCACAAATGCTTCAAAAGCAGTGTCCAGACTATTTTATTTGATAAAAACATGTGACATGCCTAAATATGGTCATGACGACATCACATCATGACCATATATAGGCACACCATGACTATATAATGGGCATACAAGTTTTTTTTATCGATAATGTAGACAAAGGTTTAGATTATAAAACGCTTCACTGTAATGATAATAACTTTCTCTAACGTTCTCTTTTGTAACAGAGGCACAATCGTTGAAGAGATGTACAACAATAATTCACAATATAAGATTTAAAGAAAAAAAAAACAGATGTACATTGTCATAGCAATAGACATTTCTTACTATCCTAATACACCGTCTAATAAATACAGTACTTCATCAGTATTTTGATTTTTTTTTTTTTGACAAAACTAATAACGAAAAGAAAAGTACGCATCCAAGGAAATGAACTACACGCCACTGTTCTCGACACCATTCACGCCATTGCCAGGAATTCATGACAATGCGTGACCAATGCCGAAACCCGACGGCGTGCACTCTATCTCCAGGAGAATGCATTAAATTTTATCTGAATAAACTGAAAAGAAACATATAAGAAACTTATAGGAAAAGAAAAGAAAAGAAATAAATAAATGATAATAATAGTTTTTTCCCCTTCTCTTCCCTCCCCTTCCCCTTTTCTTTCCTTTTCCTCTCTCTTTTTTTTCTGTTCTCCTCCCCTCTCCCTCCTCATCCTCTCTCTTTCCATTTTTTTTCTTCCCCACTTCCACAACTTCCTTTTTTTCTTCTTCTTCTCATCATCATCTCTTCTTTCCCTTTTCCTTTTCTCTCCCTCTTCATCCCCTTCCCCTTCTCCATTTTTTTTCTTTTTTCCATCTTTTCTTTCCTTTCCAACAAATTTATTTATGAAAAAGTATTATAGATTTTGTTACTTTCTTCCCATGCTTTAGTTAAAAGAATTTTACAATATTTTTCCTGCCATTTCATAATTAAAAGGAGTTAAAATTGGGTTTAATAACGTTTATCCGCCGACTGAAAGTACAGTTTTTCTTTGAATTTAAAACATCAGGAGAGCGGAATTTTATACAAGGATCGTTGTTGTATATAGGTTGGTTTTAGACCAGTTCAATGCAGCTACAAATCTCCTTTTTTAATCAATTATGCTGACTTTACTCAATAATGAGATTGTCATCGATATTATTTATATTCAAAGCGTGTTGAAGCAACTTGAAAAATGGAAAAAATATCCGAGTGGTTCATCAGTGCACTTTGCAATCGCTTATTAATTTTGGTGGAAAGAAAGGTATTGTGGTTAATACAACGTCACCGGATTAGATGTATGATTAGATGCGGTGGTTTGATGTTTGAAGCTAGGCCTCTCTGTATATTTAGATCGATAGGCCTAGACCTACTTATGTGGACAAAATTAATAAGTTTTATGTTCATCTTCTTGCAATTTCATGACACGTTCCACAATGATGATGATAATTTAAATAATAAAATATTTACAGAAAGCATATTACAGAGTCGGTCATACAGTGATGCATGTCTTGCATGTGGTCGTCGAGAAATATTTACGATTCACGATTCAATTATCATTTTATCAATTAATGAATTTAATAAGTCTTAATAAGCCACAATTTAAAAAAAAAAAAAAAAAAAAAAAGCTAAATTGCGGCTAAAAAAAAAAGGTTGACGAAACACGTTCAGGAAAAGGGGAGGTGTTTTCAAGTCAAAGTTTAGAGGACGTTAACACAACGTCCCTGTTATAACTTTCCTACATCGGGGCTTCAGGAAATTTCTTACCTTCCTATTTCAGGAAATAATGGCTCATTGTGATCATTATTTTCCCTTAAAAACTATAGAGTAACTATTTTCATGTTTATTAGAAAGACACAAACACTTAAATCTATAGTTACTGTACCAATGGTTGCCGGGGTCACTGCGACCACGTGCAAGCTAGCTTTGTATTTACTGTAATTGTATTGGTCTTCGTAACCGTAATACTGGATTAAATGATAGCTATTTACAGTATAAGTAAGCGCTGATTGTAATGCTTAAAAAAAAATACAAAAAAAGTACTCTTGCAACCATTTTTTCCTTTTTAGTAACAGATTAAACTTTTTTAAGTGTATGTACATTTATGTAGCATTGAGCCAATTAGTTTAATAATAAAACTCCGTGATTTTATCAGTAATATAAAAATACTGGTCTCGATCATTATTAAACAGTCTGTTAAAAACAACTGTTATATTAAACCGGACGGATATCAGTTACAGAGCCTACCAATAAAGTTCGTTGACTGTTGCATCAATGTCTAGCGGGGACAGGATTCCATAATATTGAATCAAAAAGTACAGAACACAATTTTGGTAAGAAAGTTCACTGTATAAAGGGTTCGTGAACTTGGATAGAGACGATTCCTAATTCCCAGTTTAATCCTACATCGGGGCTTCAGGAAATTTCTTACCTTCCTATTTCAGGAAATAATGGCTCATTGTGATCATTATTTTCCCTTAAAAACTATTTTCATGTTTATTAGAAAGACACAAACACTTAAATCTATAGTTACTGTACCAATGGTTGCCGGGGTCACTGCGACCACGTACAAGCTAGCTTTGTATTTACTGTAATTGTATTGGTCTTCGTAACCGTAATACTGGATTAAATGATAGCTATTTACAGTATAAGTAAGCGCTGATTGTAATGCTTAAAAAAAATACAAAAAAAGTACTCTTGCAACCATTTTTTCCTTTTTAGTAACAGATTAAACTTTTTTAAGTGTATGTACATTTATGTAGCATTGAGCCAATTAGTTTAATAATAAAACTCCGTGATTTTATCAGTAATATAAAAATACTGGTCTCGATCATTATTAAACAGTCTGTTAAAAACAACTGTTATATTAAACCGGACGGATATCAGTTACAGAGCCTACCAATAAAGTTCGTTGACTGTTGCATCAATGTCTAGCGGGGACAGGATTCCATAATATTGAATCAAAAAGTACAGAACACAATTTTGGTAAGAAAGTTCACTGTATAAAGGGTTCGTGAACTTGGATAGAGACGATTCCTAATTCCCAGTTTAAGTATTTCGATGATTGGTGAGTTGAGGAGTTTACAGGGTACTATGAAAGGACAACAAAAAAGAAACATCGAATTCGGACGCTCGGCGGACATAAAGATTGTCAAAATAATTCTGATAGCGATGCACAGATGGTATGTAAATTTATGGCTTGCAAATGAGGAGTTATTCTGATACAGTTTATCCTGTGATAAATCACATGTTAACTACGAAGTTAAAGTTTAAATTAGATGGTGAAAACGATTAGTTCAGGTACTTGCACTGTTCTGAGAGTCACTGTTCACTGTTCCCTGCTGGAAATCATGAAAATATGTTTAGCTATTTGTATTTGATATATTATTGCATTTAACGGGTCATTCAATGTGACGGAAATTTGATTAGAATGTAGAGACGGATTAAAATAATCCAACGAGTGAGTATTAAATCAGTGTAACATTTTCCCCCAAAGCTGGAAATCTGTTTAATATGTATATACATAATATTCCATCACACTTTGATGTTAAATTTAAATTAACACGTAGCTTTGACAGTCAATGATACGTCATGTTTAAGTCATACTTACCCATAGGCATTCATTGCTATATTATCTTTCTTACGCTTCGACGCTCTAAAGTTACGTTGCGTTTGTACGCGTCAACATAATGCTAAGTTGTGTTGACGTGTTGGAAAAACACTATAATTACAGTATGTCGTACTTACGCGCTAAATGTAACGCTCTGTGGTGTTAATGCATTGGAAGACAATCATAACTTTGACAACAGGTTAGTTGGTAATAATTAACAGAAAATAAAATTCGTACTTAAAAGAGCTATCGGAGACTTACCGCCAATATGCTAAATCAAATAAAACGAAATTATAATTAATGATCACGGAATATGTGTGGTTACGGGCGATAAAAGGAGGAACAACTTCAATTTACGAGGGGCTAACGAGTTGGTAAAGGAAGGTGAATATATTAACTATACCGAAGCGGAAAGGGTAACAACGGTCGATGACAGTTGGCTAATGAGACAAAAAATAAATAGTTTTTTTGTTCAAGCATAGTGACATATATTTTGGTAATCAGGGTCGATCGGAAATTTCACTAGGCCTAATTTTATGATTTTTTTTCCAACAATCACTCGTCCCATACAATTAATTTTCGTTGGTTAAAAGTAGTTAAATAAAGGACTAAATTTCATAGGCCTGGTTAACCTATCAATTATTTATAAGTTAAAGCTTCAAAGTGGTCTTTTCTCACGACTAAGCACGTCTCCACTCCATAGACTCGTATTTTGCGCAATATAAATGAATAACCTCTAACCTTTAACCATATGAGGACTCTTAATGAGTATTTATCACCGTAAGAGGCCCCTGACCAGCCGACCTTTAGGTTATCGTCAAAAAGTAAGTTAGGCTTGACAAAAAACTTCTCAAAATTTCGAGTAGGTAATTTGGCTTTGGAAACATAACACTTTTTTTGGCTTCATCATGACCAGTTTCTTGATTCGCAAGAAAACGAGAACCTCCTTATTGGATTGGATTTATTGGGTGTAAACACCAAGGATAGCCCACGAAAGTCTAAAGAAGAATTATTTCCAGTGGGGTCCTTCTGGTGGTGATTGAGCAGTACACCGGGAGACAATCCCCTACTCTTTTCCGAAGAGTGTACTGCGTTCTTTAACGAGCACATGGGCCATAAATGCACACGGGACCAAACGTCTCATCCGAAAGACGGTGCGCTATTGTAACAGTTGCGTTCTGCTCAAGGAGAGGCAGCGATGTGAATTGAACCGGGGACAAAGAGATCTTCACGGTTCAGCGCACACACAGTGGCTACTACTGCCCACTGAGCTAAGCTGCTCTCAGAAATGTATTTCTATACTAATTTAACATTTGCATGTGTTAACATATGGAAATCCTCAAACACTCAAGTACCTTAAATAATTGAGTTGCTCATTTAAAAGAGTTGTACAGTATATAAGTTAGTTGTAGCTATAGATCGAAAGAATTCACTACCCGATTTAGAGACATTTTACTTCGAAAACACTTTAAAATAAAGTACGGTACTTAACAAGAACTTTACTATGCCAACAGAATAATAAACGGTATTGTGTATAAATCGAAATTGACGAAGAATACATTTCCTTGATCTGTTTTTTAATCCAAAACCAATAATGTATAAACAATGTAAGAAATTAAATTAATTTTTTATCAGTTTAACAGAATGAGAGTAGCCTACATTTTGTTTTTATTGTCAGGTGACCAATCATTTTGTACGCGTTCTGCTCAGTTTAAGATTCGGTTCCACCATAATTTTTAATTTTGTATCTTATTATTGGTGAACTTAATACAGAGTGAATGGACAAGAAGTCAAAATAATGGAAAATAACAATGCTGTGGGTAACAATGGCAGCTCGGTAGAGATACAATACTGATAGGCAACAGCTTTTAAAACTGTAAGAATAGAGACAGAAATGGGAAACAGTACAAAGTGGTTGCCTTTCACCAGGTGATAGGGCTACAAAAACAATCGAGAATCATTTAAAGCTTTGTTTCCATACAATCGCTACACGCTATCGCCGAAAGTTCTCGGTGATGCTGATTGGTCGGTCGAATCGAGAAGCCTTCCCGATTGCGCCGGGGACTGCTACGCAGAACAAAGATTGGGCTGAACACTGCAGCGATAGTGTAGCGACTTTTACGGAAACCACGCTTTAAAATCACGCAAACTCTGTCGAACCATCGAAAAATGTACTTTAATATTTAGTAGCCATATTATGCATTTTAATTTATTACAACATTTTTCGATCTTACAGCTGCGCATTTTCGCAACAAAAATGCACTAAAAATAGAATAATAAATCAAACTAAAAACTAGTTATTATTTATATTTTTATTGCCTATCATACATTGTTACTATTTAAACGTAAACAATATTTGAATTTTAGTGAATGAAAGCTACGGTAACGTATACAAAGAACTCGTTTTAAAATAAAATATTTTAGAATTTAATAGCTGTAGTAAAGCTACAGAATTCGAATAGAATAAAAATAGATCAAGAGAAAAGTATAACACTGCCCCTAAATATGCTGTACGTAAATTCTTTTTTCGTCCTGTCCTTGTAATGTTCTTTTATTATTCATGTTATTTCAGCTTTGTGTGAACAAATCGATTATTAGTATTTTGTATGTGTATACATTATACACTAGTGCATGTGCAGACACATAGCATAGTATATAAAACGTTATAACACATGACCAACGTTATATTGTTCAAATCTGTAACTATTATATGAAGTCATGCATTCCAATACCGTCTGAAAATATACAGTAATAAATACTCATTTTAAAGTACTGTAATAATAACAATAACTTGTACAGTACTCGGTAATACTTGCTCCATAAAGGTTAGCAGTATCTTACGTTGTAAGAAAGAAGTAATTATTAGTGAGGGCATACTCCAACCCTAGTCTTAAGGAAAAGCAGCATTTAGAGCTGGTAAAATATACTCCTTATTAAAAAAAATCTTCTTAGTCTAGTGTTTATAAACTATTAAAGAGTATCTTATATAACTACCATATAATGTATTTGGAACGTTACAGCAAGAATAGGAACCTTTTTTTTTCTGCACATCATGATTTGTGTATCTTGTTGTCCATGTATTCGTCTTTTCCAGTCGACTCATCATATGTTTTGTTACATTTCTGCTAATAAATCATTGTATTTTATAGGTCAAACATAGGAACGGATGGAGTATGACCCAAATTTAAACAAAAACAAAATCTGCTAACTACCTACTTTGATAATTGATTTACACAACAAAAACAATGAGTATAAAATTGAGTCCAAAAATATATCAAATTATCATTATTATCTTACACAAATTGTTACTAAAATCACTGGTACATCGTGGAAGTATGATCTTGTAGTTTCCAAAATTTGCATAAATATGACTTCATCATTTTTGTTAGTACAAACTAAACACAAAAGAAACGAGAACAATTTTGCTCATTTTCTTTGTGGTTTGTCTCTCTTCTTATTAAAATTGTTCCAGTAGTCTTCGTCTGGTGGTAAAATAGGTTGGCTAGATGACGTCAATTCAGAAAAAGTCAGATGTTTAAAATCTGGGACGATAGAGGGCTCACTCTCCTGATAGAAAACGAAAGTAGCAATATAGTTAATACTGGATAATACTTTTTTCCCCCCACTTAGGAATGGGATTATGTCTTATGTCTGGCTTGATAATTCACTTATCTCACGGCATGCATTAAACAAAAACAGCACTTGGCTTCTATAATCAATCCAGAATCACTAGCGTCCAGAGACAATCGTAAATCAACAACAATAACAAACCAGGGAAAACTCAATGTTGACAGAATCAACACAAGCATTACTTTCTCTGCATTGCAGTCATAAAAAACAGACAAAAAAAAAAACAACTACTACAGGAATGTGCTGTAATTACACAATAGTACTGTATTCATTTTTTATTTTGAATTTTTGTAATTTTTTAATTGTATATACAATTATTGATTTGTTAATTTAATTTGCAAGTAAATTTAATCATAATTTAGTTAATTAATAATTTAGGAATAATAATAATAATAATAATAATAATAATAATAATAATAATAATAATAATAATAATAACAATAATAATAAGCATTTATAAAAGGGTGATATGAGACCATTAGTCTGTTGGAGCATCAATTAATTTTAGTGTTTCATTTGCAAGGAAATTTAATCATAATTTAGTTAATAATAATAATAATATATAGCGCTGCTGTTGTTTGAATAAAACCAGAATATATATAATATTCTGCCTCTGTTAAAATTTGGGAAAAAGTTTAAATGTTTAATTAGAGCATGGTATTGCACATCAAATAAGTTATTGACTTTCATTGGAGACAATGATCGTAACAAGAATTACTCTCTGCATTGCAGGTTTAAGAAAAAATACCAGTAGGAATAAACAACACAATAATGGAACAAAGCCTTTGATAATAGGAGTATTGTATTGTTTTGTGCAAAAATAAAGTATACAGCCTAATTAATACAATTTAAGTACCATTAATTAATTAATTAATTATAATTAAATACATCATAACTGATTTATTAGGTTGTATTAAAGCATCATATAGTACATTTACATAAAAAAATACAGCCTTTAAAATAATTAAATTAGGTTGTACTTTTGCTTAATTAGGTTAAATAAGTGTGTGAGAGCTCCTCCCTTTAAGCCTCTATTACGACATGGTTTGTTCCATTGTTGTGGTAATTCTTACTGGCATTTTTTCCTACTGGCATTTTTTCCTACTGGCATTTTTTCCTACTGGCATGTTTTGATTTCCCTGCGTTGCAGTCCTCATAAAAAATAAACAAATAAAAAAAAGTAGAGGAATGTGCTGTAATTAGATAGTTTTCTGTCTCTGTTAAAATTTGGAAAGATCTTAAATGTTTAATTTGAGCATTGAATCGCACATTACATAAGTTATTGACTTTCAATGGAGACAAGTAAGTAAGTTTTACAGATTTAAAGACTTCTATTACAGATATCTTTGGATTGTCTGCCAAGCAATTTAAGAGTCTACGCAATGGTGTTATTTATGCGTTTGTTAATTGGCTCCGAAATATTTTCTCATTTTAAGTTTTCAATTGAAAGTTAATAACTTACTTAATATACGAAGAAAGCAATTTTAATATTAAAATATATTCTCAAGTTTATTACCTAAACATTGAAAGTGTATCATTAATAACTGAAAATGTAATACAGTTGGCATATTTCAAAAATCAAATAATTGATTGTATTCTAATTCCACAATGATATGGCTTAAGTTAGTTCAAAAAATAGAAAGCACCATGGCAGTATAGATTTGAGTATTTCATAGAAGAGTTATGCGATTCTAATAGTACTGTATACATAACGGGACACAAGGCCCAATGTTACAAATGTGTGTGATGAGGGAGGTATTTAAATACCTTCTTGGTGTGATGATGCTTGTCCAGTAAAGTTTTAAGAGAGAGCAGCTTAGCTCAGTCGGCTAATCTGGTGGTAGCCACTGTGTGAGCGCTGAACCGTGGAGATCTCTAGGTCCCCGGTTTAATTCCCATCGCTGCCTCTACTTATGTTTCAGCTGGCAGGTTGAAATACAAGGAACAATAGCGCACCGTCTTTTGGATGAGACGTTTAAGCCGTTAGTCCTGTGTGCATTTATGGCCCATGTGCACGTTAAAGAATGCAGTACACTCTTCGGAAAGAGTACGGGATTGTCTCTCGATATTCTGCCCAATCACCACCAGAAGGACACCACTTGAAGTAAGACTTCTTCTACTCTTTGGTGGGCTATCCTTGGTGTTTACACCAAATAAATCCAACCAGCTCTCATGAATCTTTGGGGTTTTTGTATGTTTGTTATTGTATAGGATGTGGTCTTTGCTGTTCTGGTTGTTCTGTTTATCTTTGTGTCGTTTGCAGTTTTTTTAATGGATTGGGGAGAATTGGCTTGGACTGTACAACTATAAAGAGTGCAACAACAACAACAACAACAACAACAGCAACAACAACAACAACAGCAAAACAACAAAAGCAATAACAACAACCAATACTAATAATAATAATAATAATAATATATTAATAATAATACCAATAATAATAATAATAATAATACTGTAGTAACGAACATGATAATAATTAATAAGCATCAGGATCTGCATGTGTGCGACATATATGCTTTCATGGTGCATGTGTACAGTAAACCCCAATACAAGCATGAATCTACTGTATACTATTGTAGCAGTGCATGTGTGAACGCCATGCATCCACGAATCAGCTATACTAATGCGACAAGAGTGTGAACGCATAAAAACATGAATATTATACTAATGGAAGAAGTGCAGTTCTTTAAATTGTCTCTAAGTAACCATGTTTTTGCAGAAGCATTGTAGTAATTCAGTTTTAACATTGAACTCAAGGGATTACATTGCCAACCTTTCTCTACTTGTGACGTACTAAAACCTTTTCGCTAATAACACCACTGGAGGTATAGGCACTCACTAACGGATTACTGTTTTATTATGCATTTACAGAAAGCTTTTTTGAGCATTGTAAATTTGACAAGATATCAGTTGGTATGTACTTGTGTAGAATGCAAATGTTGAAAGCCTTTAGCTCTTGTATGCATACACTATAAGTTTGATGTGACAAACATCAGTGATTTTTGCCCATATGGGTGTGTTATTACATCATCAAGCCCATATATGGGTATGTTATGACATCATCATGCCAATTGTAAATTTTACAAGATATCAATGTGTACTTGTGCAAAAAGAAAATTCTGACAGCCTTTAGCTCTTGTGTACACTTTCAAGTCTGATGTGGCAAACATCAGTGATTTGCCCATATATGGGAGTGTTATTACAGCAACATGCCCATATATGGGTATGTTATGACATCATCATGCCAATATTTGAGTGTACTTGTGCAGAGTGCCAATGCTGACAAACATCAGTGATTTGCCCATACATGGGTGTGTTACGACATCATTATCCCCATATATGGATGTGTTATGACATTATCATGCCAATATATGAGTGTGTTATGACATCATTATAGTGGACATAGCTTTATAGCAATAAATTATGAGTACTTGGTTATTTCTACAGACCATTTTTTACTACTGCTAAAACTGTCAAATAGATAAGACAACTGAACAACCTTCTCCAATCCATATTCACTTTACATTAGATCAAACGTAAAAGAACAAACAAAACCAATGAAATTGTGCGCATTTAAAATAATTGCATTACATTCATAATAAGATTTCATATCTATGTATCAATTCCAATGTCGGACACATTAGTATGTTTATAGCCATCTTTTGCTACAGAAAAGCATAGCATTAAATAATCAATATTTTAGGAGGCATGGAAATTTTAGTTTGACACATTTTATTAGAGCCTGTAAATTATTTCATTAATGGCGTACAGTAGTTGCATGATGGGATACATGGCTCATAAATCATAATAAATTGTAACAAACTTGCGTAGTAGTCAGGTATATGTTTAAATTTAGAACGATATGAGACGATAAAATATATCAAAATCAATATCTGGAACGTATTAATCAGCGGGATGTTCAGAACGTGGAACCAAATGATCCTCACTAGAGGCAATATCATTATTTTTTTTACTGCATGGCAGTGGAACTGTCTGGTAGTAGGTATGTTTTCCCGGTGTACTTGATATTAAAAACCTGACCAGACTATCAAATTTTATTTAACAAAAACATGTGACATGCCTAAATATGGTCATGATGACATCACATCATGACCATATATAGGCACATCATGACTATATATGGGCATACAACAGTTTTTTTGTCAAAGAAAATTTAATAATCTGGACAGAGTTTTAAAGAGGACCTGCCAGTGGCAGGGACAGCCGGAGGTCAGGAATGACCTCTGGCCAGCATTGACCCCTGACCAGCATTGACCCCTGACTAGCATTGACCCCACTGTTTGTGATGTAAAGCACATTTTTTTAACAATCCTAAAACTATAAAGTAACCCCAACCCACCTCCACCGGACTGCAACACTCCAGCCCCCTAACTGTATTGAAATTGCTCTTTGCTAAGGGTTAGCAATTCTATAATGAATAATTCAGATATAAATAATAATAATAAAATAATAATCTTAAGAGTTAAATAATTAAACGCTTTAAGAAATTAAAATACACTTTCAGGTTTTGTTGATCAATTGCACGTTTTTAGCTTTATAAAATTTATTTTGCAACTAAATGCTTGAATAATGCAAGCAAAGGGTTGTATTATTCAAGATCTTAGTGTTCTGAGAATTATTTTAAATTGATGGTTTTAAATGTTAATATTTTATCTTCTATAATATTTAATGCTTTACAGTTTTTGTACCTGTACGAGAGCCTCTCTGAGTTAACATGAGGTGAGTGCAACTCTCTTAAAAAAAAAATTTGAATAAATTTGAATAAATATGTCCTATTATACAAGACTTGACAAAAATGTACAGTTAAGTGATATTAATGTTTATTCAAAGCAGGGAATTTATTCAAATACAGTAAAAGTGATCACTCCGTAGAGTACAAACCTAAACCTTAACCTTCATCTTGAATACCAAGAAAATGGAGGGGAAAACAAAAAATGTGACTTTCCATGACCTTGACCTTTAACATTTCACCCCAAAATTTCACCTCTTCCTTAAAGCAATGTGTACAGTTACACTAAATTGTATCAAGACCTTTGCATAATCCTGCTGACCAACTAACAGACAGAAAAAAAGCAGTAAATACATAGTCAGCCGCCTCAGTGGAGTTAATAATAATTTTAAAAAATCATTAATATTAATAACTATATAACACAAATATAATTTGAACGTTAGGTAGCATAGTGGCTGGAGATGGACATTTTTTTTTTATTACTAGATATAACTTAAAATACTTCTAAAAATAAGTACAACTTTTTGAAACAGTAGCTTTGTTAATCTGCAAGAAAAACAATTTATATCTTTGAGATCAAAAGAAAATCTGTACAGATAATTAGGCTCAAGTGGTCTATAAATGGCGAAACAATACCTGCAAAATCTGCAGCCCTTTTGTACAAACATCTATCGTCTGATCTTTATTGATGCCCATATTTTATTGTTATTTGTCTACCCTTGGCTTTGTTACCTGAATGTTGGGATATATCTAGCAGCTCCTTAATTACATGTGCCAACCTAAGCGAAAATCTCATTAATTACCGTGCAGGCAGTAAGAAAACAGGACCAGGTTGAGATAGTCTGTGTGGCTTTCACACAAATGAACAAACAGTATTTGCCTTAATTCTTACCAATAATGGGCAGAGATTGCATTGGGGCTTAAAAAAAGGAATACGCTTGAAACGATTCAATCAGCTTTCCTAGACTTTCATCTTCTCATCAAAACTGTCGAATATTTTATCAGATTAAAAGATTAATGTGCGGGATTGCTAACGGATTGTGATCACGCAATGTCCACTTTGGCCGAAGGGCCTTGACAATGGTGACCACACAATGACCAGTAAATGCTTTAATGGAAATATTATTTAATAATCATGTTAAATAACTCTCTATCGGGTTTATGCTTAGATTACAACAATTTGACTGCAAACCAGTAATGGCTGATTGAGGTTTAATTAAGTTAGTGGTAATCTGGACAATGGACAAGACAGAACTTGTATAAACATTTTTTTTTTTTTTAAATTATGGAGCTACTATAAAATACTGTAAGTTTCAAAACAATATGGCTAAATTACTTATGTTCTTGTGAAAATGACTCCATGTTTGACTGTCTTAACCCAATAGTATAAATAGATGAATGATTTGAAATGAAACACAGGGTTTCTTTTTTGTTTTCTAATCTAGTTAAAGTTTAATTGAATTTTTAACTTGGTTAACTAGTTTATGTGGATTTCTAAATAATTATAGTTTAAGTTTAGTTGGTTTCATGACTAGGTTTAGTATTTTAGTTTTAGTTCCTAACTGGGTATAGTTAGTTTAGTTTTTTTTTTAACTACAATAGGTTTAGTTAGTTCAGCTGGTTTCCTAAATGTGTATAGTTAATTTATTTTCTTTTTAAATACAATAGGTTTAGTTAGTTTAGCTGGTTTCCTAACTGGGTTTAGTTAGTTATAGCTGGTAAGTTGGTGTCCTAACTACTTTTAATAATACATGAACAAAAAATAAATCCAATAGCAATAACATTATCTATTTTTGGATTTTTATAGAACCTCCTATATAACAACCCGAGAGTTTTGTATCACTGGTCGTTGGATGTAGAATCAATCCTACACAATACGTAATGTTTTCCGTTCCCTGCGGAATATTCCCAGTCATGCAAAAACATTCTTCACGGACAAATTTCATTTTAATTCATTCACGTCTTATCAGTTACCGATTAAATTAATGCTGTTAGAATCAACTTGCACTATTATTTACTACATGTGTGTTATGGATATCAAAATTGCTATTTATTTTATAGTACAAGATAAGATAATGTTTGTTGTTGAAAGTAATAATCATATTGTATATCATTCTATTCAAGCAAAGCTGATTAACAATGTACTGTATGCTGAAATAAAGTAAACTATAGAGGGCGCAATTGAGAAAATTGTAGGATATTAAAGAAAACATGGTTATAAATCTGGGTTTAAATTTAACTGAAACTTTATAGTTCGATGTCAGAATTTTGTTGGAAACAGCCTTAATATGAAGTTAAGATTTTACAAGGTGGTAGACATGTTTATTAAGCAAAATAATGTGCATTTCTGAATGAATTAAAAGATTAAAAAATATACATTTCATATGTAAGTAAGTTTGTCGCTTTCATTTATCAACTTGAACAAAAATTTGGTCTTTTTAACTAATTAACAGATATTGTTTCTTTATTTTTTCTATACATCCTTAAATATTATGTCAACATTGAGAAAAATATAGATATATAGATTATTATGTTCAAGTATATATTACACTTGGAGTATGTATTATACAGATGTGTATAAGAGACAGATATATATATATATATATGAATTTAAATTCAGTTAAAATGGTTTCATTTTTTACTTTCTATCAATGATTTTTTTACTTAAGAAAATTTCACTAACATAGAAAATTGCTTTCTGGTATTTTGTTAATTTTGTTTTATATTATAACTTAACTAAGTTCCCTCTTGTGACACTGCCAACTCATTGAATTTATTGTATTTGTATTTTGAATATGTTTTCAACCATTAAGTTGTAGTTTATTTTGTTTTGTTTTTTGGCAAATAAAGAAAAAGAATAAGATTATTTGCTCTTAATTAAAAATATTTCCTCGCTCATTAAAATTCACACACAACACCATTCCTATAATCTATGCATTGAATGAATGAATTTAAAGAGTTGTGTAGTAAAATATCTGCAGATCAACAAAAACAGAATTGTTTTCGATCAGAAATTGATTTCATTGATTCTTTTAAATGAACATTAAAGTTTATATTTGAATTTCAGATTTATCTTTAAAATAACTGTAAAGTCTGACATTGTGAAGGTGATAGATTATCAGGTAAACATTTTAGTGAAAATAAAAACAATTCTTTTACAATGCTCGATATATAATAGACCTCTCTACTAAGCCCTGTCCCCTTAAATATTGTTGTTTTGTGTAAGTCCCACAAAACGAAAGCATAAACATAGATTACGAATTTCGCACACGAAATAAAATATACAAGTAGTCCCTGCGTAAAGACAACTTGATTTCTTGTTTCTTACAAGGTATCCATTTGTAGAAGTCTTAAGAAGATAAGCCTATCCAATAGTGACGTTCAAGTGTCGGGACCAGGACATACCTTAAACTTTAAATGAACAAGGATTGAAAAATGTTATACGGATACAATGTATACACAGGCCCAGTTCTAAAGTCCAGTTAAGCCTACACTAATCCAAAACATGTCTTTCACAGTCGTGTGTGTAGAGCGTGTAGTGTAGAGTGTCATTTACGGCCATCCAGAGGTCCCCATTTTTGAAAAAAAATCTCATTTAGGAGGGGGATACCCCTCCTCGTCCTCAGTCATACAAGCTCAAGAACCACCATGTTGGACAGTTTATCCCCTGTAAAATGTATCTTAGAGCCGCCACTAAACAGGTCTGCTTGCGTGAAGTGTGCATGTTCCTGGTCCTGTTTTGATAGGTCGGTTGTTAAATTTGAATCACAAAAGATGATCTTACTTCAATCAAGTGTGAAATGGGTACCTAGGCAGATATTAATTTGATTGAATGATATTGCTCTATGCTAGCTTATATTAATGAATGAGAGTGACCCCCAAGGAATGAAGATGATATCAACAAATTCCTTGTAATGGAAAATATTCCGTGACCCATGCAATTATAGTAATTATTATTAACATTTTACTTACTTTTCCCAGGGGTCGTCGGAGTGCAACAGCTACAAAGTGTTCATCATCTAATTTTGTCTCCTGGAACTTCCACTGAGTAGCTAGGCACCCATCTAAGACAAGTTGTGTGTCTATGGTAATTGTACCAGGGCTTAAAGTGAGTGTCTCAGGCTTGAAGGATATCCTCTGTAGGTCAAATCCTAGGCCTATGCCAATTGCTTTTATGTAACTCTCTTTAAGACACTGCGAAGACAAAAATTTAATTTGGTTATTTTTTAATCTTATACATTTATATGAACATTGGTCCCAGAATGATTGCCAGTCACGGTGATAAAGAATTGGGCTACCGCTTGACAGGTCAAAAGTCAAGTTTTTGGGGCCGAGGCTCGTAGCTTCAGTATTGTACTTTATTATTGTGTTTTATTGAGGGCTTTTCAGTAATATAATAAATGCCCAAATACTGGCCTAACAACAGATTATGGGTTAAAATGTTTTAATTTCATATTCAATACATTCTCAACTGTTTTTGTTTTGTTTTTTGTTTTTTAACCATATTTATAGAAGGTGACCCTTTCAGCTCACCTAGAAGGTCAACTGATATTCAGGGGCAATCTTTAAATAAATGAAATAGACTGATGCTCTTATTAGCGAACTCTCTTTATGAGGCTTAGGGAGTAGAGTTGGTTTTTTTTCCCCTGTCACAGGAATTGAACCCAGGACCTTGGGACTAGAAGGTAAGCATCTTAACCAGCTCTATTCAATCCACACCAACATTCATAAAAATTGTGGACCTTTTCAATTTTTGGTGGGTGGGTGGGCATGCAAACCAATATTATCATGGTAATTGTTACCATTTCAAAGTTATCTTCATGATCTTAACTGTTAAAAAAACTTGATGTAAATTTAGATTTTTTCACAATAAAAAAAAAATTACCCAGTGTCGGTAAAACATCTCCATCTGTTGCTTGCCAGTGCCTGCACCTTTTATTGTCTTCCACTCCGCAGGTGTAAACTGACGGTTCATCAACCGAAAGTACTCCTCCACTCGCACAGCTGAAAATGATAAATAATACAACATTTTGTTTTCAGACACAAATTATAATATGAATGTTTTATAATCATGTACAATTATTGACTACTTAGATTATAGTAAGTAGATGAAAAGAAACTTTGTTGGGCTTTTAAAATATTAGGTTTCTTTTAACAGAGACCAGTTGACTTTACTAAGATTTTACTCAGCTACCAATCTTTGCGTTCACACAGCTCAATGCAAAAAGTAGAATAGTAGGAGTTTTGGTCTGAATCACACCAAGTATACAGTAACCCATTAATGTCCAAAGACTTGTTTCTAGCGGGGTCTCTATCATGGTAAATTGGACAGTACACTGAAAGGCAATCCCCCCGCTTTTTGCCGAAAAACGTAGTGTATAATGGGCACATGGGCCAACAGCTTAAACATGCTATCCGAAAAACTTGTATTTCAGCCCTCCAGCTGAAGCACGAAGAGACCAACGATTGGAGTTCAACCAGGGATCATCAAAAATCTCAAATGATCTGCAGGCTCCTGCACAACCAATGTTCAGTATTTGTACCATAAGTAAAATGTCTATATATTCGAAGCGTACAGAATTTTTTCGCCTTGAACATAATGCTATTAAGCACACAGAACCTACAACTTAATGTCAAATTTGACATAATGCTATTAAGCACACAGAACCTACAACTTAATGTCAAATTTGAAGGATAAGAAAAATTACTATTTCTAAAAAAATAATAACAACAATTAGTTAGAATAATTTGTAAATCAAAATAACTTATAACTTGAAACCTACTTGGCATTTCAACTTTCATGACATCAATACCACACCCCCAACTGGACTCGAGAGCAACAACAGCATAGTCCCCTTGATGAGATGCGTTAAAGTTGAAATTTGTCGCTAAATCGGTGTCAACTATTGAGTTCTTATCCTCGAGGTATGGTTTCCCCTTATCTGTCCTTGCCAATTTTATGTCCTGCCATAATATATCTGTAAACTCGGATTCTGCAATTACCTTGCGAAGAAGTAATCGTCCACACTGCAAGATTAAAAAAATAAATTACTTTAATTTCTACACATTTATTATTTGGTTGTAAAATTGATGCAATAGTATCATTATCATTATCCTTGCCTCACCGAAGCAGAGATGAAGGGTATTGCAATAACGCACGCCTGTGTGTGTTGTGTGCGTGTCCTTCCAGGTGCGTAAATCAAAAACTACAGGACCGATTTACTTCAAATCTTCACACATTGACAATGTTGGATGTATCTCGGAACTCCTGTAATTTGGTGCTAATCGAAAGATGCAGATATTAGAATGTTTATATGGTGCTAGGCCTCCTTTGGCTAGGCTGAGCCAAATCGAGCAGACTGACCGTGAGCCAGAGTAGTGGGTGTGTCAGTGGGTGTGATTCTGGCAAGTGGACTGGAAGCGGTCTGGCTGGCATGCAAACTCGCCTGATTGATGGGCTTGCCAAGAGAGACCTACAGGGTATGATACTAGGCCTCGTTTGGCTAGGTCGAGCCGCCTACTCGAGCGGATCGACCGAGGGCCAGAATAGGGGGTGTGTTAAGAATTTATTGCTAACTGGAATTAGACTGCAAATTTTTGAATTTTTAAAAGATTTTTCATTATATAGGGAAAAGGCTAAAATGTACATACTGTAAATGCTATTATTTATTCAGTAAAAAATATGGCACAAAATGAGCAAGGGTTTGTAATCACATATTATCTTGTTACTTAGTTAAAAAATTGTCCTATTATGTTTTCTCTTTGATCGTTTGGCTCCATTATGAAGGACTTAAGTTACCACAGCGAAATGTGTGCAAAAGTTCTTTTTGAAGGCTGGAATAGGCTATACCGTTAAGCTGTGGCAGATTAAAATTTCTTACAATTATTAATGCTATTAACGATGGTGGTAATGATGATAATGATGATGATAATGATGATGATGATGATGATGATGATGATGATTATAATAATATTCAAATATTTTTGTCTGGTTTGCTTTTAATGATTTTAGAACTGTTTAATCGATAATAAATCAAGTACAATTTGATGTAAATTTACTGTGAGCTTTCGTTGATGTTATCATGATCTTTACCTTCATCATGCTTTGTCAGCTGGCATTCATTGTTTTTAGCTCTGGTGCCAGCTATCTGCAAATCAGCCATCACTAACCATATGGTTGATCATGACCAAATCACCAACTAGGACGACACCAAAATAACAAGGAAACAAAAACAAAACGAGATGAACAGGGACAACGGAGCATACAAGCTTTCCCTTTTTATTTATTTTTTTCCCTTTTCCTTTTTATGACCAACTCCTTCAACCTGAGAGGCCGGTTGCCTCGGAACCAATCCTGACAGGAAGAGAGCTAGCACCACAAGGCACTGTACACAAAATTCCCAAAATAATGAAGGCTAGCCCGCATAGGCTGACGAATTTATGTTGATAACATCGATGAAAGCTCGCAGTACATTTTCATCAAATTGTGACTTGTCTATTACCGATGAAACAGTTCTACAATCATAATAAGCCCCATTCCCCCTTAAATATTGTTACTGTAAGTCCCACAAAACGAAAGCACAAACGTACACGAAATTTACTAAAACATGCATTTGTGAGACATGTTCCTGGGCCTATTCTGATTGGTCTGTTGCTAAATTTGATTGACAACAGATGATTAAAGTAATCATGATGATTTATTTATTTATTTATTTCGGTATAAAATGTACAACAGGCAGCCAGCCTACGCAGCTAGTTCATTGTTAATCAATTGCACTAAAGTTGGAATTGGTGACTTTCTAAAACCTTCTGTTTTGGACCTACACTAAATGATCAATATAATGATAGCACGTGTATGTCCTTGTTAATACTAACCATAGCAGCTCTAGCGTCATTTGCAAAATGAAACTTCGCTATCCTATCCTTCTCTTCTTTCTGAATACATCTCGATGCTAACATCCATTCTTCTTTTGTTGGCTTCCAGGAACCAAAACGAAAGGCATATCGAACACTTCCCATGATCTGTCTAAAATAAATTAGTAAATAGCAAATACCTAACCAAAATATAATTCCAAATTACAGAAGTGAAACTAACAATTAATTCAATATCTGGCATAATATTACTGACTTATTGAAATATACAAATTAATAAGCATTTCAATTTGTTTAATGTATTATACTTAGGTTACAATATACTAATTGGTAATGGTAATGGTTGGAAACTTACCAGTAGTTAAATTGGTTTTTACCTGTATAGATTTCAATGTACAACCTTGTCAACCTCTTCTGATGAGCTGTATGTAGGCCTCTGAAGTAATATAGCCTAAGACACAGAATATAAATAATATGACTGTAGGATTATGATGGGTACCGAGACTGCCAGTACATTTACTTAAAATTCAATATGCAAAAATCAATCAACATTTCAAAAGATGTGAACTCAAAGCCTAGCTTACATGTGCTGGTATGCTGAGCTAGTATAAAAACATGAGGGTTGTGTTGGGTCAGTTGGTATGGCAACATAATCAAGCACTATAAACGATCCATCTGATAAACGATTGTTAATTTCTGAGCAGATTAATTATAAATTATGGAGAAAAAAGTGTAGGCCTAGGCATATAATTATTTGGCCCCTTATTACTACTCTACAGTACTCCCTGTCAACAATCACTTGTCCTTACTTTTATGCAACCATCGAACATGGCCTGCTGTTAAGCAATAGTTTCATATTCTTACTTTAGGCCTATCTATGCTAGTACTTTCTCTTCTAGCTTAACTAGAGAGTAGCTTACGTATCAGCTCCAGCTAGCACTCGCTGAGCAGACAGGCTATCTGTCATCATCAAATCAAAGCCTAGTGTAGGCCTAAGTCTAGCAAGCCTAGGCTAGACAGGCATAATTTGGAAACAGTTGTTAACCTACCAAACGTTATCCACCTTCATTCAATATCGTATATTATTATATATGGTACTTTACATTGCTTACTTAAATGCATTATTGTTATATAACCAAACAAAGTAAATATCGCGTCTAGTTCGATAGAGAGCTACTTGCTCGTCGTGTGTTTGTGTATTTCACCAAAGAGTATAAATAGAACAAGAGAGCAAAGTCCCGTTCGTAAAAACGTCATGCCTGTGTAGGACGCCAACTAACGGTTGTATATTCTTTTTATTACCCAGTGCAGCGCTGCGCAGCGCGGTAG
>NW_022725666.1:329582-330940 GCF_011630105.1 Anneissia japonica
GTGCAGTACTGGGTAATAAAACATATACAAGCGTTAGTTGGCGTCCTACACTAGCTGCGTAGAGCGTATCGTTTTTTTACGCTCCTAATGAGCGTTGTTGGCTCTCTTGTTCTATTTATACTCTTTGATTTCACACACGTGCACTTCCTGTTTACATGACCTCCGCGCATGCTCAGTAAAATGTATTATCTTTTCACTGATTGGATAGAAGTTGAGAGTTGATACTAATTGAATAAAAGTAATTAAAACTATTTTCGACTTTCGTTTCCAACAACGGAGCAAGTCGATAAATACTGAACTGAAATAAATTGTTTTGTACCTCGATTCGAGACCAAACCTATAGCCTACTTAGAAATTTATATTGACCAAATAGTCACACCCCTCATAGGCCTACACATTTTTAAAAGAAAACTGTACAATATTAATATTTGTATTGCCTATGCGGTACAGAAGTTACTATTATATGGGCAAATAATACTGATAATGATATTGTTTGAAGGTTTGCATGGCGTAGTATTAGCTTTTTCACATGTAGTCTCAGCAGTTGTTTAGTTTTCAACCAATAACCAGCAAGTCTCACCAACCACAACATATAAGTATGTCACAGTTTTGGGATTTCTGCAGATATTATTCTCCTGAAGACGATTGAAGCAACTCAATCGAAACGTATATTCTCAACCAACAACAACAGTTCTTTTCAGAACGATCTACGTGGTGTACCGCAAGCATTAATGATAATGATAATAATAATGAAATAATAATAATAATAATATTAATAATAATAATAATAATAATAATAATAATAATAATAATAATAATACATAAATCAATATTTCAGGCTTGTCATCACATGTTACAACGTCGAGAGTTACCGGTTTACCGGGTAGCACAGACACGAAGGGACCCTTAAGGGCGAAGAAAATCATCGGTCGAGTTCCTAGTCCACATATCAAGCGCCCTGAGCATCTTACATTAGATGGATACGTGCGCTATATAAAACTACACTATTATTATTATTATTATTATTATTATTATTATTATTATTATTATTATTATTATTATTATTATTATTATTATTATTATTATTATTATTGTTATTGTTATTATTATTATTATTATTAACTTTACATCACCAGATATTTTATTAGGCCTATAAATAAGGTAACTCAACAGTAAACGTAATATAATTTGTGCAATTTACCATTATCACATACATGAAACCTACCAGTATTGTAAATCACACATGATATTAACCTGTGTAACTCATTTTCAGTGTGTACCAAAGATCTTATAAACACAAGATAGCGTTCTCCGCGATTTACGCGTAACAAATAGAAGCGTCGGTCAAGGTTCAAAAG
>NW_022725666.1:330988-334493 GCF_011630105.1 Anneissia japonica
TTGTCTTCAATTTTTAATAGGTCAAATAGGGTCAATACTTCGTCATCGTTTATAAAATGATGCTAATCAATATGCTGGTAATTAAAGTTAACAAATATTTCGATGTGGAGTCCTCATAAAAATTTGTTTAAAAGATAAGTTTATGATTACAAGAAATGAATCACATTTCCGTTAATTGATTAAATTGTAAGTGTCGTTTTAGATGTAACCAATACTGCTAGTATCGGATAGCATTTATGTTAATTTTGTTATACAATTATTAATGAAACAATCTTAGTATTAATATGGTCATGTGATTAATAGTGTGATAAAGATAATGGTAATAATGATTATGATATACTTACAAAATAATAACAATAATAATAATAATAATAATCTGTTAATATCATACTTATAATAATAATGCCTTATAAATAACAATAAAATAATATTGATAATATTTAACAATGAATATAATTGAGACAATATGAACGTATATAAGAATCAAGGATGAGGATCATAATGAGGATAATGATGGCAATTATGATGATGATGACGATGATGAGGATGACGTAACTGATGATGATGATGACGTTAACGTTGGCCACTTTATTATCATCCTTATTTTCTTTATTTTTAGGTCTAAGTTTGAGCTATGACGTAGGTATATATTATACGCGTGACAAAAGTGACAATTACTAAAAGTCAATACTTGCTGTCAAATTCTCAACAACTCTGAACGCTTATTAATTCACACATCCAACACAATAATTATATATTTGGCATGTGAGTATTGCCAGGAAGTTAAAATAATTTTGATTGAAAATATTATCATACCACTTGTCATACACTTGATATTTTATTGCCTTTTATTTCCAACATTCTGTCAATCATATGATACTTCATGCTATTTGAGAGAAATGCAACCATGTAATCACATACATATCGGTGCGATAGTGAAAGTAAAAAATTAATTTTAAAAAATCGTTTAAATTTGATAAAATCTTGAAGGTATAAAACAGATGTTTTAATTTTTTTTTTTATTTGTCGTTACAACTTTTCCATCACATTACATAGCAAAGGTGGAATCCCTCTTTATGTTGAGTAAAGACTGGATTAGGGGTTTGAGTAAAGACCGGAAACATACGCAAGCAGTCGGTAATTACTTTATCCATGTGGGAAATGGAATTCGGCTATACTTTTTTAATCGAGGAAAGTAAATGATGTATAAAATAAGATTATGATAAGCCATTGGATTATAGGATTTATTATAAGATCTAAATTAATTTAAATAACCACAATTTAGAATTCCCCTGAACATAACTACACAATTACAGATTTCAATTGTTTTTATATTTTAAAAAACATAATTCAAAATTCAAGACCTTTTATTGGTCATTACATCAACTAAAAAGAAAAATATTTCACTTGGCATACAAACTACATGATATATATAAAAAAAAGATATAAATAGAAGAGTATCGGTATATTTAAATTTACAAATAGACAATTCTTTTTGATGATGATGATTATGATGATGATGAGGATGAGAAGGAGGAGGAGGAGGAGAATGATGGGGATGATAATAATGATGAAATAAAAATAATGTATTTATTGTTATTGGTAGGCCTACACAATCAGTCTGTGTGTGCTTAAAAAAAAAAGCACTCATAAAAATATAAATCATTATATTTTGCCATGTGTATTCTGTACAGCTTGTCCTGTTAATCCTAGGGGGCCAAATTTCATGGCTTTTCCCTTCACTCTTGGCCTATTCATTTATTTACAGTCACAATTTACATGTGAATCTTTCTGTATTGTTATCGATTCGTTGTACCAGGGAGTTGTAATAGTGACTCCCTGGTTGTACGTAAGTGCCAACCATACCGGAGCAACCATAGAAATAGAGCCACTTTGGGGCGAAATACGTATATCCTCTTAATATGAGTGTCCCTGAACACTGGCTACAGTGTTAAAAGATTTTCTCTTGGTCCGCAGCCAAAAAAGTGTCTTTGTATATGGGTGTCCCCTTAATAATAGGGGTTTCCAACAATAGAGAATTCTACTGTAATCGTAATTATTAGGAAAGGCGCTTTATAAGTTTATAAGTGTGCAGTATCCAATACACATCAGTAACAATTCGAGAAAACTCAATAAAATAAACCACTTGATTTATGCACATCCATAAATGATTTATGGATATCCATAAATATTACCGAATATCCATAAATATTAAATAAAAGGCCTGAATACACCCCATATAAAACCCCTTCATATATATAAAAAAAAAAAAAAGTGAATTGCTTATCAAGACTCAACACCATGGGTTATAAACTTTCAGTGACAAACATATCGAAACAGTTTAGTTTCTCCAGATTTAAAGATTTTTTTTTACTGCAAAAGACCTTTGATAATAATTAAAGCCAATTTAAGTGTCAACCAAAAAAAAAAAAAAAAAAAAAAAAATAGGAATGGTTCTTATTTATACCCTTGTTAAAAGGAAAGAGAACGTTTTGTCGTTCTAATTTTCAAAAGAAAATTAATAACTTAACCTTAATATTACATTTATTCTTAACATATGGGTTATGAATCCAACCATAAAGACAATTTGTCATCATCGATTAATATTAAAAATAGATACCGTAAAACCTCGAATAGAAGCCCCATGGACTTAATCTCGAGGAGAAGTCCATCTCGGAAAGAATCCCCCTCTTTACTTTGTAAAGGTAATCTGGAAAAAGAAAAGCCCATCTCGAAAAAAAGCCCATGGGTTTCTAATCAAGATAATGGACTTATAAGATAGTACCGGTACTCGTATTCACACTGACGTTATCTTTGATTATTATGATAGCATGTCAGTATCAATTTTTATTTTATTTTATTAGTATGGTTAAAATTAAAAAAAAAATATATTAAACAGAATTTCGAATTCCATAGTTTGAAAATGTGTAGAAATTCTAAAACTTACAGCATCCTTTTCGAAAATAAGCCCCACCACCACCCCTTTTTCTTTGGGGTGGGGGGTTGCAAAACTAATCTCAAAAAGAAGCCCATCTCGAAAAGAGACCAGTCTCGAAAAGAAGCCCATCCAAATATCCCAAAAAAAGATGAAGGCCCACTGGGTTTCTATTCGAGGTTTAACGGTAGGCCAATATTTGCAAATTATATTCCGGTATATAATATAATATATACATATTTTAGGTCGAGCAATCGAATAAAATATACAGTAGGTATAATTCTATATTATTTTTTTAAATGTGACATCGATGACAATAATTACATTCGTAGCCCAGAACTAGGCCTGTTGAAAAAGTTAACGACCATGGCCTTTTGTCAATAAAATATCAAATTAGGCTTCATACCGATTCTTCTTACCGATTCTTCTTACAATTTTTAAACGGTAAAAAAGAGGAATATGCGAGTGCGAAAAACAATTGCCCAACAAGGATTCGAACAGAGGACCTTCTGCTGTCTATGCAGATGCATTAACCAACTGAACCACTGACGCTTTCGTTGGAATCCAATT
>NW_022725666.1:335759-377115 GCF_011630105.1 Anneissia japonica
ATATGATATACATACAGACAGACAATATTGCATGTTCAATAATGTGATAAAACAGGAAAATACACAGACGAATCTTGTAATGCATCATCCTTCGTTTAACATTGAACAGTGTTGAATATCGCTACAAGTAAATTTGCACAAAATGTGACGTGCGGTCACTCAGTGATAAAGGACAACGTTTTCACCAGAAAGTCCCTCCTCAATAAACTCAACATATTTTTATTAATGACAAAAAGCATGCTTTATTCGTACTTGCCATGCCAATTACTTGTACATATTTTTGCTTGCGATTCACTGACTGTTTTGTAAGACCTATGACTCCAGAACCTCTTGCCTATGAGGTGAGTTACCCGGCCTGGCTTTTCCAGTCGTATATTATTGAACACTAAACAATTTCATTTTAAACTCTTTATAGGCTAATATTAGTCAATGGAATCCGGGTTGTTTCGGTTGTTGTGAGTCGTTTCGGCCTGACACAGAGTCAATTATAGTACGGTCTATGTTAAGCTAAAGAATGTAAAATTTGCTTAACATTTTAATAAATAATATCATGATACTTAAATTGAGCGAGGACAAATTTCGTGTTAAGTTTTTCCCCGGCGGACAAACCTTCTGTATAGGAACTTTGTATACGGGGCCGGGGAGGGTGTCAAATTCAGGCTACGAAAGTTAGGCTCAGAGGGGCCGAATTCTATGTGAAACCGGCTCTGATAACAACATAAACTGGGCAAATATTTAAGCGCACAGAGATCGGAAACGGATTCGTTGCCGAACCGTCATACGACTCGGTCAGCCGACCCAGTGTGTGACCGTTTTAGGCTATACAGACCCATAATGAAACACATTACATCAACAAAAATGATGATGATGCGAAATTAATGTAGGCCTTTAGGCCTACTTCCCGGTAAAGTTGAAAAGTAATGCATCTTTCTACTGACCTTGTGCGTTAATTCTCCATTTTCCCCTCTATATCTCATCTTATATTTTTTCATAGGATCGTATATAAATAATTGTAACTGGATTATGTTAACTATCCCCCTTTTTATCGCCCCAAGGTCTCTAGAAACCTAAAACCGGAAACATAGTAAACCAATCGCGTTGATATGTCAAAATGATAGGCATTATGTTTTTTTGTTGTTTTTTTTTTTTTGTTAAACATAATACTAAATTACTAATGTTTCTGTTTAACTAATGCACTTGAAAAAAAATCAGTAGGCTTATAGGTCTAGTCTATATTTGACATACTTACTTCTGTTATTAGCAATTAACTGACAATTAGAACGATCACAAATATATCCTCGCCGCTAACGAAGGCAATTATAGTTACCGTTAATGTTTTCAACCATCCTTAAATTGGTTGGTAATGGATTTACATATTCCTTTAAAAACATCAATTAAGTAATAACGAAGGAATCAATGATGCAGGAAATTTACAGTCGGTGTCTCTTTTACGGACCCGTTTACTTACTTAATATATAAAAAATATAATAATAATAACATAAAAGTTGGGTAAACTTCAACGCTGTGTTTATCGAGTAACTAACGTGTGTATTAAGTTAGTATGCTAGGCAACTAAATTATGTCAGGCGCCATCTGTTCACTTATTATTTTATTATCAAAAATTAACATGGTATTTTGAAGTTATATATTTATAATGTTTTTATATAATATATTATATTCTATATAATATATATATATATATAAATTATAATATATAAAATAAATATTATATAAAAATGTATATGTTATATAATAAATTATATTTTATATAAAAAATTATGTTATATAAAATATTATATAAATATATAACGCAAAAAATGTCAATTTTTTGCTACATAATAAGTGAACAGATGGCACCTCATACCGACACGATATTAATCGAAGACATAACACACAACAATTGTCACTTTAAGTGGAACTATCAACCCGAGTGTGTTTTTGATGGCAATCAGAGGGAACTGAGGCTTTGAATATTGCAGTAACCGATCGCATCTTACATGCATTATAACATTATTAATAAAGGAAACCCCAACAGGATTTTTTAAGCGGCCTGCGAATTCTTCGCTTTCAGTCCCTCGGTGTTGTCACCATCATAATACGGATACTTACCGTTGATTATATAGTCCGCAGATATGTTCAATGAGTTTAGGCAATATTCATAAGAAAACTCCCTGGAGTAAAATATGTTTCTGAAAGGCTTCAAGCAGTCCCAGCGGCCCGACTCGACATTGGATATAAAGCTTTTAATTACGCTTGGGGCTAAGATGCAATACGTAGGAGAATCTACGGTGTTGATAGAACACAAACAGTAAACACGTTAGAGTACTAGGAATAGGATTGAAATTCACATACAGTTTAATACTACTACATATTCCGTCACTTTACAGTACTGTATCTGAATTAAACTCGAAACTTCTTTAAAGTAAATTTTAATTAGACAATTTTAATTTATATATATATATATATATATATATTATATAACTGAATAAAAAGATGATAGGCCTATATATAAATATTAAGATCATAAGATCATAATATCATATATATAAGATCATAAGATATAAATAATATATATATATAAGATATATATATATATATATATATAACTGAATGAAAAGACGATATAGGCCTATATAAATAAGATATATATATTAGATATAAGATATATTATTATATATATGAGATATATAGGCCTATATAGGATTATATAAAGGTCTATATATATATATATATATATATCCTAATTATGTGTAAATTTGTAGAATGTTTAATGTTTTGAAACGATGTATACAGAGACCAGTTTGATATAGTAATTCGGTTTACTTTTTTGGAATCCTTTCTCAGCACCGTGTTCAAATATAATTTTTGTTTTGTTTTCTTAGGCTTGTTTCATGAGAGAAAAGAAATTAAATGGAACTCATTATTTTGAAGGAATAAAGTTTTACATTCGTTATAAAATCTGCAAAAAATAATTTTATTATGAACATATTGATCATTCATAAGGATCAAATAAACTTCCAATCTAAATTAGATCAAAACAACCAGTTTTCTTAAAATACTAAAGAAATTCAAATATGGACTTTTATTTTTAATTATAACAGATGGTACCTGTAAGTATTAAATTATCACTAACACTATTTTCTTCAAAAAATCTCTACATCAATGAAAATGGATCAACTTCGAATTAATTTACTTGAAATATTTTGTAATAAATGTGAAGTGTTTAATTTGTACGCGTTTATTTCATTTAAAAAAAAATCATAAGACTATTCAGCAGAACGGCATTAAGTACAGTTTTGTTTTTATAATTATTTAATGACACATTTTTATAAGCCTGAAATTTCTTTAAAAATAAGAACACAAAAAGAACCAACTGAGGCTGAGGTATAAATTTAAATGCGGTTTTTATTTTGCAAAAATAGAAAAAACAACAAAAAATCTTTTGTCCTTAGGGTTGTACCGTTTGGGCAGTGGCGTGACTACGGTATCATACATAAAGTACCGGTATTATACTGCTGTGCAATAGTATTTTTTATCTTTGAAAAGCGTGTAAAATAAAAACAAAATGTGGAGCCTGAAAAAAAACATATGAGCCTAGGCAAAAATTTATTGATTGTTATTTTTTAAAAAAAGAGTGTTATTAAGGATTTTTTTTTAAATGAATAAATCTACTGTGTTTTTATACAAACATATATGAATGGTTATATAGCTAACGTGTAACGTGTGTCTGTGGATTGCCGATCAACCTCGTTCTAAATTTAAATTGAAGGCTTAATGATTCATGAAATGCCTTATAACTTACGCAAGTAAGCAATAATTCCAAATATTAAGTTTTTATTGTTCAATTTTGTTGCTTTGTACAGACAGTAGACCTATATGCCTAGGTCAGATCAATATACCCAGAATAAAATGTAACACTTTCTCTAAAACACATAGGCCTAGGCATAAACATGGGCTCACATCCGTATCAATTTTTACAAAGTCATGGCTATTGCATACCATTGCCGACGTTCGGCTGCTGGGTGCGCGTTTCACTCCGTTTTAATCCTGCAAATTCAACGGTAGAGAATGACGCAGCATTTTGGCAACAGAAAACAGAGACATAAATAAAGCAGAACACACGCATATCTCTAATTAGCTTTACTAATTCATAATAAATTCTTCTGTCATGTGATTTCTCATGTTTTAATCACGAAGAATATTTCTGGGTGATCATTGATAATCTTGTTAGGTAGTGTAAGGGTTGTTTTGGCAATCGCCTAAGTAGGCCTGAGAGGTGGCCTAGACCTGGAGCTTGATGGTTTAATGCGCTGCCTTATGATAAGGCCTTCACGAAACTAAAATATAAAACGCATGAGGTAAAATTGGGATAAATTAAATTCAATTAAAACATCCAATTGTTCATTTAAACGGATCTATGAGTTACCGTACCATATCCGATTAAAACATATCGACACAATCCAATTTTCTACGTGCGAAAATCCTGCAAACATACGTCTTTGTGTAAGTGTTAACCTTGCCATTACTATTTCTTAAGCTATTTTTTTTTATATATATAGGCCTATTAGAATCAAACTTTCTCTTAATGTCAATATAGGGTTTATGCTAGAAAAGACATTTTATCTTCCCTTTTGGACTATATCCACAATAATGATTATTCATGGTATATTTATTCAATATATATATATATATATATATATATATACATATATATATATTTATGTATATATATATATGTATATATATATGTAATTATTCTATTGCAGCGAAAGCTGAATTGCAGAAATAATTTTATAAAACAATGACAAAGAAACATTACACTAATACAAAACCACAAATAAAAAAAATACAGATTAAACATTGTATTGCATTACTGTACATTAAAAATATTAAAATTATTTAAAGTTCTACCATTTGTTAAAAATACCAACATTATTAAATTAATTAATATTATTATATACAAAAAAAAAAACCGGAAAATACATATTTCATTGTATCTTATAAAATATTGCAATTTGTTAAAAGCTGGTTGAAATTAATATTGGAAACAAAAAGACGAGAGACAAAAACTAAACAGTGGTGCACTGTGTACCGAAGAATGTTGGAATTTTTGAAGCTCAAAGTAATTGATTAGACAAAGAAGTGGACTATTTTTAAATCTATTTGTTTTACAATTAAAATGTTAAAATTTATTTGATTTCCTGAGAGTCATTGTTGTGTGTACTATTAGATACGGTATAGGAAAAACCACTTACTAAATCTAACAGAGTTAAAAGCATTTTTGGCAAAATTAGCACACATTGCATCCATGCGGGTAGATACCAAGCTCTCCAACCGTCGATTCATAAAGTAGTAAATTGCTCCCCAGGATACAGATAGGCCTAGACGATATATAATTATTTAACCTTAATTCTTTAAAGAATCATTATAATACTGTATTTATATGCTATAGGACTATATTGAAATTAAATAAACTTTTGATCCTTGTAAAAGATAATTGGCCTATAATTTTATTGGCGAGTAGGCATGAACTACTTTACCCAATGTCTCATCTCTAATGCAATACGTTGCAATATTTGAGTTTCTTGATAAATAAGTTACAGACATTAAAGTGAAAATATAAATAAAAATTCAGTTCTGAACAATATTATTATTATTGAACACCCTATATTATTATTATTATTATTATTATTATTATTATTATTATTATTATTATTATAGAGCTACCTCTAGGCCTAAATTAGGCATACATTGAGAGTTGCATTCTGAGCCAACTGTAAGTATATACGGTACTTTTCCAATAAATAAAAGTAATGCTTGTCGTCATAAGGAAAAACAAACAAACAAACAAACAAACAAACAAATGATGGTACTTTTTAACTAATGCTTTATATAAGCTTATACTGGTAAAAGGCTCTGGTCAAATTAATGGTCAATTCTAAAGATTCACTGTTATGACGATACGGTAATTACCTCTGTTATCAATGCTATAGTAAAACCACTCACTTTTCTCTCGTCGGTCTTATATTAAAAGAATCAATCTTCTATTCACTAATACATTTTAACAAAATGACAACCGCAAAGAAAAAATGCAATTAAAAATTGACGCGAAGTGTCAAAATATCCCAGTTTTCGTGACCGTATAAAATGACCACGTTAAGGTATAATAATAATATATTGGTTTACGCCGGCACCGCTGCGACGCTGGTCTTGATCGGATTGATGTAACGCAGAGCTGGGCTAAACTGACCACTCTTTCGATGGACAGCGCGGGGAAAAACGCCCGCCAGAGGGTGACGATAGATTCTGACTTGACAGACCGGTGAGGTAACAGCCTTACCTGGCCTAACGATGACATGTTCAATTAGAAAATGAGACATTTCACTTAACATTTATCTATTTCTACGGCAATGAACGCCTAGTAAATTTCCGGTCAATCAAATAGTGTCTTCTTGTAATAGAACTGTATGATCAGAAGCTGCTTGGCTGTGGTTAAAGCTAATGTAGAGGTGATAGTGATGACGATGGTGATGATAGTGGCCTAAAAAACCTTAACAATGACAACATATCATTAGGCCTACAAATTATGGTGGAGGAAGTTTCTGAATTACTGTTTTGTCAACTAAGGTAACAATGCAATTGTAGGTCTGTCTACATAAATCGCAATTATTATGTAAACTCAATTCTAAAGTTTCAAAATCAAATTTGATGTAGCCTGTAATAGGCCTATCCGCTACTCTAATATATTTATTTAAAGAAAAATAAAAGTGTATTACACTTAAAATGCTAGAAATTTAATTACGGAATTTTACTTTACAAGTATGGTACCGGTAAGCATCTTTTAAATTATCACTATTTATTTCAAAAATTCTATATAGGCCTATCAATAAAAATGGAACAACTTCGAATAATTTACTTGACATATTTTATTTCGTTAATGTTATTAAGTATAAGACCCTATCTAAAATGCCTTTAGGATATATACAAAATCAATCAATAGAAAAAGATGATGAGATGAATTCATAAATAAATCGCACTGCCTAAATCATTGAAAGAGTTATTATACAAGCCTGCTGAAGTGAATATAAACGGTAAAGCAGTAATTCCTCTTGACGGTAGCAATTTATTATAGCGAGCCTACGGAACAATATAGCAATAACGCTGTCAACATTGCATAGAACGACATAACACTCTAAAAGAAACATAACACGCTCTAATGGGACTTGGAACTGTGCGATTTATGTTGTGAGCAGTACATAAAAGTTTCTTCTGAAAAAAAGTCCTACGAAAATCATGTAGACCTACTACGGAATTTACTTTCGAAATTAATTTATTTATTAAACAAATCAATTTTATTTTCATATCAGTTTAATATTTAATATGAAATAGTGATTGTGTTGAGATAATCTTGAACAATAAGTTTAAATATAGCTTACAACCGTTTTAAAATTAATATAGCAAAAGTTTTATTTTTCAAATGGGGATTACGCTTTGTTTTAAATAAGAACCGGTAAAAAATTGTCCATTCCCAGTGTTCTTTTTTTTTCTTTTGCCGATTTCAAGCCCAAAATGGTCTTATTTTGTTGTTATTTCTACAGACATTTCAAAGATAGAAAACAATTATTGACAGTAGTATAATATCACTGTACTGTATTATAGAGGGTATTACATAGTCACACCTACTGCAGATAAGGCACAGATAAGATTTGTTGGTTTTTCTATTTTCTATTTTTTTAAATAAAAACTTCATTTGACATCAGCCTCAATTTGTTCTTATTTTGTGCTTAATTTTAAAGCAATTCCAGCCTCAGTGTTCTTATAAAAAAAAAGTGTATAAGACAATATTTTAATAGATGCATAAATCATATTGGTACCACTTCATATTATATTCTATACGTGCTAGTAATCCGTATTTATTTGACCCTGCCCCAACCTCCTACTTGAATAAACGACCCCTCTAGAACCCCATGTTGAATAAACGCCTCCCTCAAAAAACACCCCAAGGCGTTTATTTTTTCCTCGAATAAACGCCTTTAAACGCCTTCTAATGGAAGCAACATCATTCTCAAAACATGTTAATATTCTATACGGTATTCTATACTCCAGTAGAATTACTTTTTTCTAACTTTGTTTGGATCAATATTCTTTGTGAAAACGCAATATCACATTTTAACAGCAATTATACGTTTGAAGTTCCATTTACAGTGAAAATAAGGGGAATTTATTTGAGATATATATTTACGAATCCATTTTAAACAAAAATAAATAAATAAATAAACACCCCCTCGAATAAACGCCCCCTAAAAATCCTTCTCAACAAACGCCCGGGCGATTAGTCGAATAAATACGCTAAGTACAAGATTTTCTTAATAATCTAAAAAAGTAAGCAATAGCTGAATAGATTAAGAGTGTGTCTAGTTTGAAGTTGATAATATTATACTAATGCATGTGGACCGACGCCTCCAGTTGTGAAGAAGTTATTCAATGATTAAATTCAATTTCTGAGGTTTAAATATTTTACCACAGGACAGACAGACATTTAAAATATGAGTTCCATAAATGCCAAAGTTCAGACTGGTATATGACAGTTTTTTTTATGTTTCCATCAACACGTGGTCATGTCTCAGCTTTAAAATCGTTCTTAAAAATATGTAATTTAGAATTGTTCGTAATGAAAAGGAATTGAATTTCCCATCGCTTTAACCCCGTTAGTCATACATAACTCAAAACATAAATCCAGAGTTTATACTCCTATTGACGACTGGAGCGGAATCAGACTAAATTCCAGTTCCACATTAAGAACAAAATATTACCCAGAAAAACAGCTTAAAGTGCGCGATTCGTAATGGCTATAAAGGAAAGCAGACGCATAACTTTAAGTTATCAAAGACAAGTGACGTCATGGTCTACATCACTAGAATCGGCCACACACTATACTATTAATTCAAGCATTATTATAATTATTCGTGACGTCATTCGATGGGAAGTATTACATAATCAGTTGAAGGAATTCGTTAATTTTCTGTAAATAGGAGATGGGCCTCGGACAGAACTCTTTTCAACTATAAGCAAGAGTTTATTTTCACACAAAAGATTTATTTTACACATTAACATGAGTTAAAATAGAACATTGGCGATATTTATTCTTTTTGCAATGTACGCCACCGTGTTGGGATTCAATATTTCGACATTGATTATGTCACCGTCAGAAGATCTCCCGATGATGACATTATTAATGTCGAAATTGATTCGCCTGTGACATAATTAATGTCGAAATATTGAATCCCAACACGATGGCGTGTATTTCGATACTTGGAGATTAACTTTCCTATCTGAGATATCAATAATTGGCAAAGATAGTTGGTATTAAACTCTTTCACTCCTTATTCTTTCACAATTTTACCAATTATATTTAATAAAAACAATGTTTAACTTTAGAATATTCCGTTTCATTTTTAACTTTTCTAATTAATAAGAAATATAATGAAAATTCGCCATGCAAACCTTTAAGCAATGAAAATATACTTAGGCTAATATATGTAAATATAAATGCATTAATAATGATATACAGTACTTTATTTACAAAGAAATTAAATATTAGGCCTAGGCCTATGTGATGTTCAAAATTTGATGCGTCACAAAATTTGTAACAATTAGGCTATTGTAAGGGTATTGTATTACACCACACCTACCGCAAAATTTGTTGGTTTTTTTCTATTAAAAAAAAATAAATAAATAAAAACCTCAGTTGACATTTTACCTTAGCCTCAATTTGTTCTTATTGTTTTCTTAATTTTTAAGCAATTTTAGCCTCATAGTGTTCTTATAAAATGTGTTCTTATAAAAAAAAAGTGTAGAGAAGTATAATATCTCTACAAAATAATGAATATAAAGATACTTTCGGAATGGTTTTATATTATCATTGGTCTCATCTAAGTGGGGCATCCGGAAACCATTAGATTACAAATCACAAATAAATCAGGTCTACAATAATCAGGAATTAGGACCAATTTTCACGATAAACTGTCCATATCCGAAAGCCGACAAGTTTTATTGAAATGAACAAAGAAAAACAGTTTGATATAATGACACTGCTGATGATCAAGTAGGCCTAGCCGTGCCATGACAACACGAGTTTTAAAATATCTTAAGTTTATTTAATAACCCGTTAATTGGTGCAAATTGATTTCTTAATAACTCGCTCGTTTAAGTTATGTCTTGAATGTATTTTACCATCCGTCCTTTCTGACAATGTCTTCTAAACAGTGATACAATTTTGGACATGTAATTAACTATGTACACGTCAACGTGATCTGTTCTATGGTTAATCTTACAAAAGATAACCAACTTGAAATCCCTGGGCAATAACGTCCTTGGTCCTTGCGGTTGATGATCACCAGAGTTACTCGTATACATATTAAAACGCCACTATTCGTGCGGATGAAACCAACAAAATGTCAAGGGCGTAATAGCGTGGTGTCATCAATTTTCTTTGTTTGATATAATCATTAATTGTCTTGCTATTTAGATCAATGCACGCGTTCATGGCGTATACAATGTGGTCGAATGCCGCATGCGAAACAAGAGCTATGGAAAAGGGGCCGGGTTCATTAAATGTTATCTGATTTTTGTATCTATTCATGTTTTTGTTTCAGTTCACCACTACAGTTAAACTTCTTTGGTTTAATTACTGTATTACTAAGGATTGGTTCACATTGAAATGATTCGCGTAGCAGCGTTGCTTACGGTTGCGTCAATCAACGTGCGGGTCTGAATCCTCTAGTCAGAACCTAGCTTTATCTCTCCCTCATTATCTAGGCCTGATTACCAATCATTTCTTATTATACGATTTTTTTTTTAAAGAGGGAAAGAGGCTCCCTTAATTTTTTATTAAGCACTCATGGATACGCAATCAAGATACTTATTTTAACACCCTTTTCACTTCTCCCTCACTTTCATTCGTACTTTCCATCTGCGTCTCATATTACGATATCTGCACTTTTCATTCCTTAACTCAATCGAGGATTACTTTACATACGTTCTATTTATTGCACATTATATTATTGCACAAAAAATTACCCCCTCCCCCTCCCTGTGCTTCAATTACTTGTCGAATGATAAACATGGATGTTATGTTTGGGGTATGGCAGTTTTGATTTAATCGGTTGACTGTTTCCAATATTCACTTGTCAAAGTCGTGTCGTTACTCTTCAAATCTTATTTCCATCGCGTTCTCTGTTAGATACGAATGATAAATGTACTACGTTCAGCGACAATACATGCCAAATGTTGATGTTCCATACAGTACGAATGAAATCCGATATCTAGATCTATCTTGTCATATACTATTATCGTTGATGTGGGATTGTGGACGGGGCCTTGTCAGACCAACCGACAGCAGCAGTGAATCACATTTTGATCTTCGTCAAAACTTCCCTTTCTCTCTTGGGGAACTAGAAACCCCAGTATTGGACCTATGGCATGCTCTGAAAGGCATTCATACAAATGTGCTGAGTATAATGTCCTGACAAATGAATGAGATATATCTATATACAGTACATATATCGCAATACAGTCCAATCCCTTACCACTGCGCTAACTCGCATTTAGTAGGCAAAAAAGCAAAATGTGAATTCGTTCTAACTTAGATATATACAGACATAGACCTATATAATATAATATAATATAATATAATATAATATAATATAATATAATATAATATAATATAATATAATATAATATAACATAATATAATATGTTATATAATCTAATATAAAAAATTCTAATATAATATAATATAATATACAGTATTATTATATAACTAAAGTCCAATCCCACCTCTGCGCTTACTGGCCTTCACTGGTCAAAAAACTAAAATGTTATAATTATTTAGAACTGGGTTGCTGTATATATATTATATTATTTTAGTATTGCATATAATGTTACCGTATTTCATCGGGCATGGATGTTTTGATGGAAAATGGCATCAAAGCCACTTGGCTGGGTGGAAGAAGATCAGATAGACAATGAAGATTGGCAAGGAAATAATTAAATAAGTCAACGGGAGTCGTTTTATCAATTTACTCTTACTTTGTTGCGGGTGTCGAAAGAAAACGGGTCATAGCGAAGGTACTGACCATCTCTGAACCCTTACAGTTGTTATACAAAAACCACTTTCACCGTAAAAGAAAGAAAGAAGAAAAAAAAAAACACTCATTCATCGGTATATCGACTATCGTTCGAGATAAAGAATAATACAACGGTTCATTTTGCTACCCGTATTTGCTATCTCACGCTAACTTAGCAGCACACCTGTCGCGCGAACCACTCAGTGTTGTCGTCACCTTAACTTCCAATCAAATCCGCCAATTATACTGATCAATTTTAATCCAACGAGTTCTATCGACACTGTCATCTCCGATGTTAATATCCTCCCTCTACCCCCGTTTCACTACGCAAACCCCAAATTCAAAACGTTTACCTAAATACCCTCGGACAGTTATTTCCGTTTCTCTAGGTGGCAAGGATATTGCACAGTATGTATTTTATGTATGTACGCGCATTGACCACTTGAAAATTACATGGTCGTAATTTGAGCGAAAAGAACGTTGAAAATAGCTGTCTCACTGATTGGATAATAGGCTTCGTTAAAATAATTAAACTAGGAACTGTTTCTTTGCAAAACAAATTGATGACAACTTGTACATAGGCCTACCTGTCAAAACATAACGCATTTCTCATATTGCATTTGTCGAGGTTTCCGAATAGGTATAAATGCAGAATGGGAAACCTAAAACAGCAAGACGGCTAATTAATGAATAATTATCATTACTGAAGTAACGTATTTTAAGAGAAATCTGACCGAGAATCGAACCTGGGAACTTTGGCTTATGTGGAAGTCATACGACTGACTAACTAGTAAAAAAAAAAAACTTTGTTGTGGTAAACTTAAGTGCCAATAACGATCAAAAACTATTTAAATTATTTTAACGTATTTGACGTTATATAATCAGCATAGCTGCATGGATGGACAGGGATAGAAACATACCCAACTCCGCAGAGACCAAAAGGAATCCTGCACTTCAGGAGTTATTATTATTGCTTCATACATTATCTCAAATAGGCCTAATGAAGGACATAAGGCCTACACTTTGTCTACAAGTCAATGAGCACACTTTGTCGAATACTAGTGCTGTATCAAAATATATTTAAAATCAATTCAATGATTTCCAACGAAAGTGCTGGTCGTCCATTTGAAAGGCATCTGGATAGAGTTCGGATCTAGTGGGACGGATCGCACCCCTCCCCCTCCCCTACAAATTGTATTTAAAAAAAATAATTATTGTATTGTATTGTTGATATATTACTTTTATTTTTAAAAGTATGAGAGTGTAATTTCCGGGCGACCATATTCTCAAAATCCTGCTTTCGCCCCACACACACACACACACACACACACACACATAGATGTGTATAAGAGACAGGCATATAATGTTACTGTTGAGCTATGCTTGATTATTTATTTATTTATTTTTTATTTTTTCTCAAATTGATTTTTTATTTGTTAAAAATAAAGATGATAAATATTTGAGAAAAACATATTTCCCATCGGGATTCCAACCCAAGAGCAATTCCTTTAATACCACAATAGTGAACCGTGGTATAGAGTTACGCCAGAAAAACGGGAAATATACCAACCGCGGGAAAAGTCATCGTTGCTAGCGGTTAAAAGAAGGCAACAGACCACTAAATTAAATATCCTATCTTTCACCAATAAATTAAACGAATATCAATCAAAGCGGATTGCGCTTGGATGCGCTAAGTAAACTTACAACGACCTTTCATCGGCTTGACGTCATTGGTCCTAGCAGTTTGTCATGTTGAAATTTAGTGGATATTGTCAGTATATATATGTAAACATTCACAACGGATTGTTGAATATTTTCATAACCAAATATCAATCAATATTACAGTACAAAAGAAGTTTGTAAATGCTTAATATATATTTTTTTATTTAAGAACTTTGCCCGGCCGATTTCAGGCTAAAAATGTTTTTATTTTGTTCTTATTTTACATACTTTTTAAATATAGAACATCTTTATTGTGCATCTGTATATTACTTTACTGATAGGGGTATTACATAAGTCACACCTACTGCAAATAAGGTACAGATAAGATTTGCTGGGTTTTATACAGTATTTAAAAAAAAAATCTCATTTGATATTTTAGCTCAGCCTCAATTTGTTCATATTTTTTCCGTTTCAGCCTCAGTGTTCTTAAAAAAAAAAAAGAATAGTAGTTTGACATACGCAGTAAATCTAAATTAGGCCTACGGTAAATATAGCCTAATGGTAACAAAGAGACTGACGAATCATTTTCAACTTTTCATTTTTTTTATTCAACTTTTTTAATAATCTATTTCCCTGTACTTTTTACAATCATTTACAAGCTTTTTGAATACGTTCAAAAAGATATGCATTAACCTTTTTGCCAAACCCTGTTTAAACCAATTTTATAAATACGTCCACGCGTGTTTACGTGTGAAGACACACAAGCGATCGTGAACACACTTACCCCTGACACACACAGCAGCAAACCCCCCCCCCTCTCCACAATGATTAACACCTAAGATCTTTGTTACCACTGTGAAGGTATTCTCTTAACAGCAAAACTTTAAATGTCGACCCCAGAGTTTACATTTATACAGTATCGCATTCAGCCACAAAGCAACAAACATACCTTTGAGACGGCAAAGGGAAAAATAATAATCAATATGTCGATTAAAAGATAAATATCGATTAATAGATAAATATTGGATACAAAATACATAGGGTCTATCATTAAAAAAATAAATAGCTTAATGATAAATATTTATAAACGCTATAAATAATAATAATGAGACAAAAGATACATCGAAAACCAAATACTGAGTAAAAGATAAATATCAATAAAAAACACAGTAAATATAAATTTAAAAGACGATTATCGATTGATAAATATCTAGCAAGATTTATATATCGAATAAAAGATAATATTGGTATTAAAGACAAATACCAATTATAAGAATAATATCGATTTCAACGACAAATACTGATTTGGGCCTAATAATAATAATAATAATATCGTACCGATTTACAGATAAATAATTATCATTTATAAATAAGAATATATTTAAAGAGAATATCATTTATAAGTTATTGATTGATGGATTATCGGTGTATGTTGACGTACGGTATAGCACTAATACATCGTCGGAATGGATTCATTTATAAACATTTGCTTTATAATTACTGTAATACACCTTTCCGGAGTGTCAATCAAACTTAACAACTGACTAATCAGAACAGCGCTAGGAATACGCGCGCGTCTCACAAACGCACGTGTTCTCGTAACTTTTAACGCTGTCGTCTTGTGGGACCTTAGCAACAATATCCAAGGGGCGGGGCTTAGCGGAAAGATCCATTGGTAATCATCATAATGTAAACAGAAAATTCCTTAAGAAGTCTCAGAAAATGCTATTCAACATCTCGTCGTTAAAATACTTGAGAAGTTGTGTTTAGCATTACGCGATTCAAAGAATATCTGTATGTAAAGACGATTTTCCAAATTCCAAAACCTCTTCAAATTTAAAAATCCCAGTGAATTTACTTAAATCAACTTTACCACTTAACAGTCAAGGAATATGTGCATATTTTCGTATGCAATACTTAACTTAATAAGTTAGTTGATTTAAATAATTCTTAACGTAAAGACGATTTTCTCTTTAAATTAAAAAATTCTAGTAAATTTACTTAAATTAACTTTAACACCTAACAGTTAACAGTTAAGAAACTTGTACATATTACCGTATGCAAAGTTAAGCTTCTTGTTACTATTGAGAAGTTACTTGATTCAAATAAGTCTTAATGTAAAGACGATTCTCTTTAAATTTAAAATTTCTACTGAATTTACTCAGATTAACTTTAACACTGAACAGTTATTATGGGACAGGTACACATTAGCATATTTCCTGACCATACAATGTGGCCCTAATTAAGCAAGTACTTAAAATGACATTAGCGGTACAACATAAACAACAACTGGGGTTCCCCAAAGAGCCCAAGTAATATATTCACGGAACATGACATTGAAAATAATGCTCACGAGCCCCCTGTCATCCTAAAATGGTTACCCCTATGACTTGGTGACCTCACACCTGCGCTTGCTTGTATGTTTAAAAACAGACACAGGAGGCGTCCAAAACGGAGATTTGGACATTCAGTCTATCATTCGAATAATGTTAGCTAAACTGTTATGCACTTAAAAATGACCAGAACGTGGCCTGAGTAGAAAAAAACTAAGTTGGCATGAAATTTGACACCGATATATAATTGCCTGTACACAAGAAGTTATCGCCAGCATCTTGTTCGTGCGGTTAGTACTTCAGATACCAATAGAGGGCGGTGTATTAAGTTTAAAAGTAAAGTTTTCTTTGAGAAAATGTTTGTAGAAATCTTAAAATACTTTAGATTTATTAAATAATTAACTCCTTGCATCTTTACATAAAATATGATATAATTAGTCAGGAACTTCATTGGAATTTGTTTGGCGCAGATATAAAATTGTAAAGAAAACATCGAAATTTATTTTATACTCATTTTAGTGAGCGCATCGCTCTTCATCTATAGATCACTTGTACAATGTCATCCTCCTTTACTCGTAAAAGACCAATTCCAAATAATTCACAAGTAGGCCTACTGTTACTGCCATCTGCAGTATACCGGAGTGAGATAAACATTGTTAGTGCCTTGTCCAAAGACACAGAGCAATGGAAAAACTTCAGCCTCGAACCCTGACTTAAATATAAATGCCCTAAGCCTTACTGCGCCGCACTTTTGACAACAGGAACACTATTATTATACTATAGTTATATTGCGATTGTTACAATACATTAGGCATATCATTTTCCCCGGAAAATTTAAAGGGAATTTATTTATTTGCACGTTTGAAGTAAAAACGAAACACGAGAGCAACATTATAATTATCTTAATTATGAAAATAAAGCAAGAACACATTGATTAAAAAAAAAAAAACAGGTGGTGTGATGATCAATTATAAACTGATTCCACGTCAGTATTGACAACTTCCAAGTAGCACGAGTTTTTTTTTCTAAGAATTTTAACGCAAGAGAATCGTTGTCCATCTTCCAGATGTCGAGCACCAGGTACTGTCTTGTATCGCTTCTTCTGAAATTGTCTAAAAGACCCAATGTTTCTGGTATAATTCTCTACTGTTACTGCCTTAGTTCGAGCGCCCAAACATGCTCTGGCCAGCCTGTTCTTCCGCGTCCTCTTTTCTCACTTTTCCCTCGAATAGACGTCTGCAAGAGAGGAAAAAAAAACATTCTTAGTAATCGTTCGTCTTCATTATTAAAGTTGATTTCTTTCAATTACATCTTTATAACAACTGCCGTATTTTAAGCGTGAGCTAACATGACCACCTGTTTAGAAATTCGTATGTGCGATGTCTTATAGACACATCTACGGCTCAAGCTCAAGAGAAAATGGAAGTGTCTATCTGTGTTTAGTCTGAAAGTCTGACTAACACCACCGACCCTAGATTCCCCTACAACCAACGCCATCAATCCCCTGCCAGAAAGAATCTACTTGGTATGTACAGCAACATGACTGGCGTGAAATGATCATTTTCAGTTCACAGTTTCATCTCGACACAAGTTCAAATTTTTGGTGAGAAAGAGTGTTATCACAACGGAAACACATGAAATTCTCCCACGCACACGTTGCGGCAGCCCAAACATGATCGCATGCCGAATTATAGTCGGCTATGTAATATTATTGATAAAAACAATGTTTCTATTTGCAGAATGTCTCTACCGTCCTCCGAGTACAACACCTGTGCATACTATCCTAATCAGGATTGTAATTTTCATTTCGTGTTGGTTATGAATATTTTTAATCCCAAAACAATTTTGAATTTTGAAAAGGACGCCGTTTTGCCGTTATTTGCGTTGCTCGGGATTTAGTCGTCTGACGTAGTTGGCGCCATCTGCGCGAAAACGACATTGCTCTTTCCGTTTACCATATTATTTCTCACATCATCCCACTTTTCGACAAGGAAGCAATTAATATTGAACAGGTGATCAACCAAACAAACACAAGAAATATTTATTTTTCATACTTAATCAAAGAACTTCTACAAAAAAAAGTTTACTTTCATATTTCACTTTCAGTGTAAAGTTTAATACTGCTTTTAAAGAGATACTAAAGTACGGTATATGCAGACAACACATTCGGCCAAAATCAGTCTATATATAGCGATCTGTATTTATCGTCCGTTTTCAATACTCCTATATTTAATGTTACTATCATAGCAATAAGCCTGTACGTCGGATAATCATTGTCAAACGAATCACTTTGTAAAAATCATAATTTTCCAAGAGATGTCGAAAACGAAACAATCTTCTGAAATAGGCCTATGTCGCTTTCGTTTCTGTGAAAGTAATACTGTACCGGTACTGTTTATCAAAGAAACCGTCTCGTACGCTCCATGCACGTACTACTTGATAGCTTGTGACATGGAGACGTTTGGACCTATCTAGAGGCGGATTTAGGGAGGGGGCGGGCAGGCCCCTCCCCCCTCTTTTGGAAGGTAAAAAAAAGAAAGAAAAAGAAAGATAAAGAAAAAATGATAGCCCAGAACGCCTCAAATTTTATTTTCTGGCATCAGGACACACAAATTTCGCGGGGGCATGCCCCCGGACCCCCTAGGATAGTGTTGTGTCGATCGGCCCAACTCCCCCCCCCCACCTTTTTGGACATCTGGATCCGCCCCTGCTATCGTATCTGTTAAACATTTGAAGTAGAAGATAACATACTTATCCCGTTAGTCTTTATATGCATATAAATCTTATATACTAGTACCGTTAGTATGCCAGCACCCTGAAGATCCTTAGCTACATACACGTAAATGAAACTGTTATGTTTAGGATTTGACGTTGTTTTCTTCTGCTTTATAGGCCTAGTCACTAGAGAAACTTAAATAACACATACAATTAACAAGTAAGTCGATACGATACGATTTGGAATGTTGTCAAACAGACAGAAGTCTAATAAAGACAATGTCTTGCAAATCCCAAAACGTTCGCGAGCCTGAAACAATACATTACAGACTCGAGTAGTCTCACTACGGTATATTTCCGATATTTAATCACGGTTATATGGGTCTACATTCTACATATATTTAGGCGCTTCATACAAAATGAATGAACGAGTTAATTAGTTAATTAATCGAACAATGTAGGCCCATTGAGTAGTTAAACCCTTAAAGAACGCCGACGTTTAGGAAGTTAAAACCCGTTTGTCATGGAGAAACCCAACCTAGGCCTAATCATGGAGAAATAAGTTTAGACTTATTCTTCCATGGCCTAATCAATATACGAACTTAATTACTTCTTTTATAAAATTTCAAGATAAAGGCTTTAGCGTCTGTGAGCTAAATAAACTCAAATAATAAAATTTAACTAGGTATTCACTCAATCGGTGTCTCAATAAAACTTAAACTACTTGTATTTCAAAAATATATAACTTAGGCCTAATTTAGGATTTTCAGATTTTATAAAAAATATGCACACCACTCCTAATTTTATAAGAGGTCATAGATAGGATCAAAACCAATTTCCGAATGCCAGATACCGGGAATTGTCGAGTCAGAAATCTGGAATTTGCAAACCGAGATCCGGGACTGTTTAGTCATCCGTCATTCATCAAACTGAATTTCAGCAGAATGTAGTCAGTAGGTTGGCAATCGATAAACTAGATATTGGCAGACTGGCCTGATACCAGTAAAATTAACATGTGTACATGCATTTAGGCCTAGGTGGACAGCTGTTGGCCATGAACAGGAAACCATATGATATACATGGTGTCACACGAGGCTATGTAATTAGCTTTTGAGGCAGTTTTTAAATACAGTATAGTACTTGAAATTAGTTACATTAATAGTCAAAAACGTGAAGGAGGAAAGGGGCTCTGAATACGCTACTTAAGCAATCGTTTTCCTGCAAAGTAATTGGGAAGTCTCTCCGATTTGATAAACCAATCAGCATCACCGAAAGTTGTCGGCAATAGCATGTAGCGATTGTATGGAAACCAAGGTTTAACCACTGTCCACTACCTCTAACGAGGATTGTCGTAATTTTCTAGCATTGGTCGACACAGAACTTACGGTATATAAGTATGGTTGTTATGATATCCTCTCGTTTGTGTTTGACCCCGGGACTTTAATGATCACAATTCTTTTTATGCTTGACTTTTACCACCAAGAATATTTACGACATGCGGGAGAACCTAGTAACATTCAACCGAATCGCATAGAATGAAAGTTTTGATATATAACGTCTTATTATAGGTCTACACTATGTTCAACATTGTCAACATCTGAACCTAGGTGTTTCATACTGTACTCGTTACATGCCATATAATTTTTATTTTGTGAGTGTACTGTATATCAATGTGGAATAGTTTCACTAAGTAGGTGCTAAAAATGTAACGAAAAACAATTGTTAATATTGGATCGTCAAGATTTAAGCCCTCTGTCCAGGCTATCCAATTTTATTTGACAAAAACACGTGTCACGCCTAAATATGGTCATGATGACATCACTCCATGACCATATATAGGCACACCATGACTATATATAAGCATAGTGTGGACACATGTATCTTCGTCTCATGGTAACACAGTTCTTGGATATAAACGAATACTTCTTGGTGAATTGTAACCAAGGCCCTAAATTTGAAAGACTGTCTACAAAACCACAATTACACTCCGAAAGATGTTACGGATGCGAGTTTCGTTTTCAACATCGAGAAGCGTTTTATAAGACATGAGAGTACTGTAGTGTTTTTGATTCAAGTAGGCATGGATCCCAAAATATCTAGGCCTAACTTAATCGAAACACACCGAATCTATATTTAGGTTGAATGGAAACCACGTCCCCTTGTTTTTGTGTAGAAAAGGGGGAAATGCATGCGGATATGAACGTCAAAAAGGTCTCAAGTGGAAATTGGAGTTTACGATGATTCGAAATAACTCATCGCGTAACATATGGTATCGCGTCCGTGGGAATGCTTGGAAGCTTGGAAAGAGCAGGGCTTCCATAGGGTCATAACAGTACCCTTCTTTTGTCGACATGATAATTAATTCTATATATCAAGTTTAATGACTTAGGACAATGCTGAACACAACTTAACTCCAGCTGCTTGTATATGTAATATGTAAGCTTCCATTCTCGATCGTTATCAGTAAAATGAGTCAGTTTGTGCTGATTTCCTTTACATTAAAATCAATTGATTTTCATTAACAATGTGACGGGGGTACTACAAATGACCAGTTTATGAGGTACGGGTGTTCATTTTTTTTTCTTAAGGGCCTTTAACGCAAACGAACATTTCAGAAGCGATTGCACTATTTTACATCCGCATCCACTGTATGTTTCGTTGTCATCAACATAACTGTTTCAGAACTGAAAATATAAACAATAATGAAAGCAGCAATGGTGTACGCTATGTGGTACCACGGTTAGGTAGGCCCATATGTTTGTGTGTGTGTGTGTTAGGGTGTGCATGTATGTATATATGTCTTATACACATCTAGATGTGTATAAGAGACAGCCCTAGGAATACAATATAAATATATATACAATATAAAAATATATATATACAATATAAATTGTATATATATATAATATATATAATAGATATATATAATATATAATATTATATATATATGTATATATATATATTTTTCCCCCTTACTAAACATTTTTTACAAGTTATCTATCTATGGAATTAAAGCTCGCTTGACATGAAAGTGAAATTACTGTATCCCACATGGAAGACTATTAACCATCCCGCTACTCAAGAGAAAGCACCAGTTGTATCACGGTATATTATTATAAAAAATATTGAATGTATATCGTTGGGAAATAATCAGTAGCAAAGCCACGGTAGCATTCAACGTGCAGACAGATTGTGTATGGATTGTGTTGGAAGACGTCGTCACACACAAATGATGAAGATTATTTAAACTGCTCCCAAAATTCTTTTTGATGTGTGCGTGTGTACACCAAAAAGATCGTTTTAATTCTTTGTGAACGCAACACAAAGAGCAGTTTAGCAGAAAACATAAAGCAATCCGTTACACGATAAGAAATTGCACACCCGACGAGGAGAATTCACATTTCTGTGGGAAGATATATTGTTAACTGATTGCACACACTTCATTTTAAATTGCCAACACTAAAATCCCACGAATTACTGAAATATACGACGAATTTAAAGGATTAAAAAATCAGTTCGTACAAATCTTCTAATTAATGTAATTATAAGCTTAATTAGAACTTAATTCCTCTACAAGCAAATACAGCGGAACAAACAATTCGTTCAAATGATCTCAGGAATCAGTCGTCAATGGGGTAAAAAAACTTTCTTCGAGAGGCGGTAATCAGCTTATATTGGGTGGGCTTTGGGTCGACAAGGTAATTCTCATACCGTAGTCCGGGGAGCTGTTGTAAACACTTAGCAAACACCGCCAGGAATTAGACGCTATAAAGGACATAAATTATAGAAATAACTACAGTTAATGGGGGTTAATAAGTCCCGCACTTGAAGTAAAAGAAGCACCAAAGGTTTAAATAATGTTATTCTATTGGTTGTAATTAACTATGTCCACCAACAGTTTTCGCTAGGCCGAGACCAGTCGGCGCTGGCCAATCGGTGGCGGTTGTCGCCCTAAGAAGGGCACAGTTAACGAAAGCGGCGAAAAGGAGACGACAGTAAGGTAGTACACAGACCATGATTTATGGTGATCTTGTGCGATAGTTTACAGAGTGATTAATCATATTTAAGGATAGTCGTCTTATATGGTGACATTTGTTATTCTACTTAGAATAACTTTACATGTAACGAGGACAGAGTCAAACTGTGTGTGCTTGCGTTTGTGGTATTAAAACGTATCTGAACCTCTTTCCAAGATTTGGAAATTGAAACAAGGCGATCTACCATGTGTTGTCACAACGGCGGTCACTTATTGCTCCGTTCAGATTCATGGTCAATCCAATAACAAATATTATCATTTCAGTGTAGACAAAATAATGAAGTAATGAAAACAATGTAGAATAATAAAAAATAAACATTTAAAACGTCCTCACTACCTTATAAGCCGCCTATTTTGCCAAGGCCTAAATGGCGTTTCGATTTTTTTCCCTTGGCATGGGAACTACAAATACGAATCAGCGAATTGGCATTTGAACTTAATACAGGTAGGCCCTACTAATGGTGGGTGGAGAGAAAATGAGGATGAAAAGTGCTTGACTAGGGAATCAAAATACGACCTGAAGTACCCCGGAAGTTGCAAATAATTATAGAAATGAACGATTTCTAAAGAGTTTGTTTTTCAAAGATAAAGCTGATAATTTTTCATAGCTACCGTACTTTCTTGTTGAATTGAAAAATTGTGTAAGCAACAAAAAATGCTAAAGCGAAACAGTCAACTCGATATTACGTCGTTATGAAGATAATTATTGCTGACAGTGAGCCAATTGAAACAACTCTCCGAAGAAATAAAAATTGGAATTTTAGAAAGATTTCTAGTCTCTGATGCCTATTTGGTCAATGTATCATAACAAAATTGACAATCATGTTCAGACAAAATGATCAATAACATTTACTTAATTTAATAGACATGATAATAATATGCTGTCTCCATAGTTAAGATGTTCAACTAATTTGAGAAATTACTCTTATCGCAAACTGTTAAAAATAAGTGTTGTAAAAACAGTGATTACATTACACACGAAGTAGGTCACGAGTATGGATAGGCCTAGTTCCAGGAAGTGTAAAAATGATTGAAAATACAACTACTTTACTGATCCATAACACACAAACTAAGCTTATTTGCATGTAGTGGCGGACTTAATGATACCATAGAGTATAGCTAGGGTGGGCATAACAATTGATCGTAGAGATTTACTACATTGACGTTTCCAGTGTGCTTGCGTAAACCTTAATGTAATTTTATAGGCTTACAGATTTATGTTCAGTTTAAAATAATTTTTTTAAACAATGATGATCGCATCGGGTCGTAAAAACAAGGGGTTTTCTAGCTAAAATGCTCACACACAATTTTAAACTTATTTTTCGCGGACCTCAACAAAATATTGCCGTCGGGTCCGCATGGTCCGGCCCACGGAACGCAATTTGCAGTGCAGTTATAATGACTGGTTAGAGCATCGCTGTGTACATACTACAGGCCTATCTATTACCAGTTACCAGTCTTTTCCATCATTTTTTTAAAAATTAAAAAAAATAATAAATAAATAAAAAAATAAGAATCCCAATTCCTATGATTTATTCGTTTTGTTATGGTTTGTGATAAACCATGTTTAGGCCTACAAAAGGAATTACTGATAGGCTATATGTTGTCTCATAATCACAGAACATAGTATGCAATTTTATATTAATTAATTGATTAATTTAATCTCAAGAGTTTTAATTATAAACGACGATTTTTAATTTAAATTGATCGCTTGAAGGATTTACGGAAGTAATTGTTGTAAGTTTCAAAATTGGGAAAAATCTGCGGAAAATGATTAACATGTATGATAACGATTGACACCTATTAAAACTTAACAGGCACCAATTTATTGTTTTAAGGATTTAAAAACTCCTAAATGTTAAATAAAAATGGTAATTGAATATTGAAGGATTAAAAAGTGATCAATGAAAAGAAATAAAACAATACTCTTTTTTGGGACTAAAAAAATCCTTATATAGATTTCGTACCGTATACCAGCCAATTTAGTTTAAAAAAAATCATGTTCTCTAATTTTTAGATTTTTTACAACGAAAATTATTATAATCAATTACCAGGATATCAGTCAATTTAAAGTCTCATGCAAAAAGATAAAAATTAAATTATTTAAAATGCGTCAATTTATGAGAAGAATAATTTTTGTTCAAATTTTTTTTAAATTGAAGGAAATAGCTTATTGAAATATATAATTATGCAATATTTTTGTTAAATATTTATTTTCAAGATTATTTTTAGAAATAAACGTCACTCACTTGAATGACGTAATACAGACATTTAACCCATAACATATAATAATGAGAGATGTGATTTCTCACGACAAAAACAAAGTCTGGAAAATAAAATAGAAAATTGGCCGGATTTCGCTGTCGTCTGAAAATATAGGTACAAATGATGAAAATATAAAAGTAAATGAGGGGGCAGAATTATGACTGGTGACCGGAACGTGATAAGCCTAGGCCCTAATCATAAGCTACAATTTGTCAAGCAAGTGGTGGCGAAATTGGTACTTCTTGTCGGTGCAATATAAACTCCGATGAACGTCCCACGTTAATACATAACAACATTTTTGTCTATGTTAATTTCCTGTCTTGTTAAAAAAATCAATTTTTTAAAATAGATCAGTAGCAACACTTTTTCTGTCGTTCGGTATCACGGATTACTCGGCATATTTCAAGGTCTAGGCCTATTCTACATCGGTTTTTATTTAGGGAAAATTCGTCTAGCTGTAACAGCTGGACAAGATGACCTGAAGTAGCCCGGTTTTATGTTTTCACATACATATTTCGAAATTTGACATCACCAGTACGGTATGTCTTAGGCCTATTATTATAAAAATAATGAGTAATTTTACAGTATTTATAATTTTTTATGGAATTTATACAACAAGCATAATCACATTGTTATTTCCAGGAGCTATGCATTCAACGTAGGCGGCTAGCCTTATTAATAAGGGCTGAGTGTAGACCTGGGCCCACCACCACCACCTACAAAATAATAATATTCAAAAACATTCGCAAACCAGAAGGTAGTTTAGATACAAATAATAAATACGTGTTTGAATTTAACCTTTTTTTTTGATCGGGTTCGTTTTGCTTCAACGCCGACAAATAATTTGAAAAATGGCTTAACGAAAAATATGAGCAGTCATTTTATAAATCATAAATCAATTTTGGTTATTATCGCAACGATCAGTATTTGCGGCCCGCGTGTTTATTTATGACACCATCCAATCAGATCGCACTTTCATATTTCTCAGGGGTAACACAAGTACCACACAGAAATTTTGACCGCACCAAGACATAAACAAAATGTGGGTTTGAATAAAGTACGTTCAACCGTGATAGAGCTACCATGAGCTGATACTAGGAAAATCAATCGGTTTAATAAACGAACTTTTTGACTAATCATCAACTTCTTGCTACAAATCAAAGCATTTTCAGCCCCCCACTTATCTCCGTGTCATGACAAACCAAACTGGTAATGTAATGGAAATCTATGTTGCTATAGTACTTAAATAGGAGTAATGGTTATATGCTTGACATTTGGTTTAGATTGTTCGCTGTGGTTTGAACCGGTACATTTATCATGAACCAAGCAACGGTCATCATGAACTATTAAGGTTAGATTATAGTGACGTCATCTTAAAACGGTTTCCAACAGGTATCCAAAAAATCGCGGCAGAGCTTCTAATATCCTAATTATTGACTTTTAACCCTTTCTCGCATTTTTCCCCTTTTTTTTGTCCGTCAATCCCTCTCCATCACAGATGATACGTTCTCGTCACTTCGAACATTCTTTAACACGGTCGAACTTTTTGTTTTTCGTTTCACTGCTCTTGAACAGCGCCTACTCTCCAAACTTACGCGCATGACCAAACACCCTGTGTTCAAGCTTGTTTTTTGTTAATGTATTTTAACTATCATTTAATATCTATTGTTAACGATACTAATCCATTTAATTAAATTATGTGCCAATTGATATTCAAAATAATTATTTATAGGAAAGAAATCAGTAAATGTTTGGAAGGGGAAAAAATCATTAGGCATAATCATTTTCCCTTCAATCATGTCACCTTTGGTTAAAGTGATCGCGGTGGAGCTCTAACGTGCATACCTAAAACACTTTTTACGGAAGAAATTGTTATACAGACATCGTAACTGCCTACTTTAGCTATCCGAATCAATAACAATTGCGTAGAATTGTCGCATAACACCATACGAGCTGTTTCAGAATTACAAAACTGGTAAATAATTGGTCGTTCTTTCTGGGAATTTGACATTGATGCGATTAATGGATGAACAACTGATATGCCTCTGCTTGTCATATTAAATGTCGCGTTTCATGTCATTCGGTGGACCGTGTGACTAACAGATATCGGCTGCTATTGTCAGGCTCCTCTTTCACGCAGAGTCGGTAATGATACAAGGATGAGGGATAATAATATATAACAATGTCAGGATTGATTACACCCACAAGTTGGCTAGCTAGCTATACTGTATGCGTTTATTTTAACAAAAAAATTAATCTACACTTCATTTTTTTTTTATAAGAACCAGTAAAATTTTGCAAAGGCTCACTGTTCATAATACTCATTCGACATTTTACATCAGCATCAATTTGTTCTTATTTTTTTCTTATTTTTTGAGAAATTTCAGTTTAGTGTTTTCTTATAAAATAAGTATTATCTGATTTTCTTATTTTGTATTATTAGGCCTACCTCATAAATCTATCTCTCAATTGAAAATAATAACTGGAAAATACTTCCCTCGCAATATTCACAGGCTCATAAATAATACTATTCTTATAGTTTTGTATAGACCGTTAATCTGGCAGGTAATCAATTTCAGAATTTTCGTAATAAAACATTTTTAAATCAGCTAATACTGATTTGCTTCGAATTGTGCATTAAAGGAAGTTTTTTACAATCGATCCTTCGAATGAGCAAAGAATTGTTTATAGAAGTTTAAGTGGATTTTTTTTTTGTTTTTTTTTTTGCAGATTTCACTACAAACAGAGAGATAGAAATTTATATTTCTTCTTATGGCTTGCTTGCATGTTGTATTTTACTTATTAGGCCTATATCTCTTAATTCGTTTAGCCCCGACCTTTATGTAATCTAGGCCTAGCTTTCTTCTGTAATCAATGTCATAAATAATTAGGCCTAATTGTAACAAAATGTTATGAAGATAATGTTATATAGCGAGCAACTATAATTATGACTGGATTGAACAAGCACGTTTATAATTATAACAAGCATAATTAAAATTAAAATAAAGTAATCAATGTCATAAATAATTAGGCTTAATTGTAATAAAATTTTATAAAGATATTGTTATTTATCGAGCAATAATCATCATGAATGATAAACAAGCAAGTTTACAATTATAAATATTATAAGCATATTTAAACTAAAAATAAAGTAATTGCCTAAATAATAAAGACAAGACAAAATGTGCGTATAAACCTAAACTTATAGGCCTGCATCTTGTCCTTTTAAGGACACTAAAATATCAGTTACCCGCATCAGCTTCTAGCTCAGAACTTTTCGATTTTAAGGTAAAGACTTAGTGCTGGGGTTCTTGTATGCCTCGTTATAAGTACCGGTACCAAAAGTAGGCCTTATATCCATGGAACAGTGAAATGATATCGTAACAAAAAAGCCAATTGCTATATTTATGTCAATACCGGCACGTTTGTGGAAAGCATCGGAAAGCGAAATGATAACTGTTGTCATATTCCTAGATAAATTTAACTAGACTACATCAATCCTTCATCGTTAAGAAATTATCTATTAAACACGTGTTTTTCATACATACCATTGGAGCCGACCCTTAGATGGTAACAATCGGCAGCACACATGGGTTTTTATCGGTCGCACTTGCATGGGGTTTAAGAACCTTTTTGCACCTGGTTATACAGATTTTATACAGCTTCTTGCTCTAGTACCCTTGTCTTGGGGGGGCAGATGTCCGTCTGTACTCACTTTTCATCAGATGCATGAAAAGGAATTTGTTCAACGTGTAAAGTGTTAAAGTTAGATAGAACTACGACAGGCCCTGTCAATGATGCGCGGCTCTCAGGCATTTTTCGGAAACGGAATATAGACTACGATATACATCGCTGTCAAAGAATAAGCTGGCATGATTGTTTTGATAAAGACAAGATACAATATTCATAGCATCACGTAGCCAACGGAATTATGACGACACAAGGTTAATGTGTTTTTTAACCAGAATAAGGGGTCTTGATGTGACCCTTCCCTTTTGGTTGAGTACGAGATAAACCAGAGTTACGGAGGTATGTCATTGAGAGTTGTATGTCCGGTGTAAAACGATGTCATACAATTACACTCTATCCATCGAAACATAAACGACTCTGACGGCACATAGAACTATACTGTACACTACTATTTACTATAGAGTTTTACGCATACTCATTGTATTAATAGTCTAGAGATTGTAAACATTAGCATTAATCTTTGCCAAGAGACATCAAACGAAATGATGCAAGTGTTACTATGATTGGACCCAAGTGAGTAACAAGTTTTAGAATTCTAGATCACTGAATGTTTGAGCTGCGCCAATATATCATGGTGAAATATACTCGGGCAAAGTAGCCGAACTAAAATTCTTCTTGCCTTGTTTATAATTATACTAACCACATTTTTTCGGCCCTAATGTATCATTTCGTACTAAACGCCTTAAAAGTTTTCATATTGCACAACAAATTTTAACAAAACATTTTAACATTTTTTTAAATTTATTTAACACATGCACAATTGTTTTAACAAGGGCAATTGTACCATTGTTGGACACAATCATCGTTATTAAAGTTGTGCACATGCATGTTAAAATACACACTGCATTTAAATGCATGTTAACACTGCCAGTGGAAGGTAATTTCTGGGTTTTTCAGACAATAAAATTATCTTGAATCTTGAATCTTGAATGTTAAAATGTGTTATGAGTCGCAAACAACAGTACTAGTATGGTACGAAATCGGGCAAACCTTGAACCTGAATGGTAATACGAAAACGAGCATCTGATGGTTAAGTACCTGTAACCATAATTTAACTAACCCATTGGAACGTTTTTCATTGGATCAATTGCTATAGCAAATAACGCTGATATAATTTGATTTTTATACGATACAAGAAGATATAAGATACAAGATTAATTTATTGTCACTTAGGCCTATAAATAATTTCTTAAACGTAAACTTTTTCCGGATGCTTATACAAATAATTGATATTAAATTAAGGCTAGTAACAATAGACAAATAACTGCTTTACCAATTCTATGTTGAGTTTTTTTTAGCTATATCTTGATCTACTGATACCTCTGCTTTCTGTTGTCAGTGACCAATACTGTGGCAAAGTGGCCTGTATGTATTGGCCCTGTGCGCAGGCAGCGTTGATAAAGCAATCGTTCACAGTGAATTGAAATTGAAGCACGTCCTGGTAAGAACAACCCAAAGAATTGGTGTCAATCTAAATATTACCTAAATGTTCTACAGCTTGCAACTTATAATTTACAAATGTCGCATATAAGGTCTACGTTCATGGACGTGTTTTTCAGTTAAAGCTGGGTGAAAGTAGGTTGCTGTTTTAAGTTTAGACATGTCAATTTCCTAGTGCTTCGAAAAGCGGGCCCATCCTGGGTCCCAAAAGAGGCTCATCTCCTAGCCTAAAGAGCGACACAGGTTTCTAGAGTGCGGCCGGAATACGCTCCTCATAGCGCAAACATTTCTCATACCACAAGGGTATTGCCAGGCCCCGTTCTAAGTTGATGCTTAATTGCGAACTACGACGTTTTTACACAAAACATACACCCCTTCTGAAGAACCTTTTACGTAGTGTGGGTGAGTCATATTGATGTTCAATTCGATTCTGAAATATCTTCTAACACGAACGCTTACTCAGTCTCAAGTACAGTAGGGTGAATAAGGGCAAATTTCATCACTCTAATGGGAGATGAAGTATGTATGCACACTATTTAGCTTAAATTATTTTTTGACGGATATGCAATATGATATAAAAAATGGAAAATGCAAAATAGTTCTAAACTCTACTGTGTGAAAAACTCCTAAAAATCCTATAGTGTATGTAACTGTACAAACCAAACAATGTAGAGAGGCCTAGGCCTAGATACTATGCCCATATATACTGTACGTTATGTACAATACAAAAAAAATATTTATTTATCTATTTGTCTGTATCCATGGTGCTCCTCAGCAAACCTAATTTAAATATTAAAATCCAAAAAAAATATATAATCGTATAATATTTAATATTGTAACTACAGACTGTTTCTTATAATTTGTTGATTGGTTCAAGCATCCATTGAATAATACATTTTTTGGTTGGTCCAAACATTAGAGATAGTTCTTGGTTAGTATGTAAAGCGGTATGGACAGAAAACCAAATGCCTTGGCTTATTATATTTAATGCGCCAAATCCAATAACAACAAAAAAAAAAAAAATTAAACACCACAACATTTTACCTTTGGAGTTTGTTGAAACAGTATGCTTTTAAATAATAATTGTTTACCATACATTTAAATATGTTTAATATTCCTATTAATAGCATATTACTATATAGAACTGTTAAAGTTTCCATCGGTACACCCATACCACAGAGAGTTGAGAAAATAACGGAAGTCGAGTAGGCATCCAGGCCAGCATGTGTAGGCCTTATTTCACGATTTTGGTACAGCACTAACGCTGGGTAAATCAAGGTGATAGGTTTTACACAACATGTACTGGTCGGGCTAGATCAGCACAGTATTGTCCAACGTGATAGATAAAAGAAGTTACAGTATAGATGATAGGATGAAGTGTGCCATTCTTTTTAGTGGATGAGGCAAGACAAGGCATAATACGCGTTGTTTTAAATTTACTATAAGCTTATTTATATTCTGGAATGCACAATATTTTCCCAGTTTTCACATGAACAATGACAAACAACAACAGAAATATATCTGTAGTACTGAATTTGTCTGAAAATAAACAGGCTAAGTTACAGTATATTTAAATGCTATACTGGTGGACGATTTGGAATTCATGAATGTACAACGGAAGAAAAGGGAAATATTATCGCCTGTTATCTAATTTAATCTAATCCGGTCATTATATAGCACCTTTATTTACAGATACAAAGCGCTGTAAGTTTTTTCCTGGTCAACTTCTTGTCATTGGGTCCACATGCTTAAGTGTTGCTGCCATATTGGCGCAGGAGCAGGCAACCCCACCAGGCACCCCATTTATACTCTTGGTAGGGAGAAGCAACGTGATATAAAGGGCCTTGCTCAAGGACACAAGCGAAATGCACAGGAGGGATTGAAACCCCGATCTCCAGGTTGGCAAACCAAACTGTTCCCGCTGCGCCAAACCACTTATAAAGCTTGGTGACATTTTACCTCAGCCTCAATAATTTGTTCTTATTTTGTTCTTAATTTTCAAGCAATTTCAGCTTCAGTGTTCTTACAAAATGTGTTCTTATTTTTCTTTTAAAAAAAATAACGGGTGCAGTAAACTTTGACTGATATTATCCAACAATCATATAATTATTTCTGGTTTTACCTTATGGATGCCGACCCTGTGCAAGGCTAGTAATAATAAATTTCAAGACACCTTTTTTTTTTATAAGAACCAGTAAAATTTTGCCGAGGCTCATTGTTCTTATTTTGTTCTTATTTTAGCACTTTTCAAACATAGAAACTTATTATTGTACGGCAGTATATTAGGCTACTGTGTTATGGAGGGTATTACATAGGCACACCTATAACTGCACATCACAGGTAAGATGTGTTAGTTTTGTAGTATTTTAAATTAAAATCTCATTTGACATTTTATCTCAGCCTCAATAATTTGTTCTTAATTGTTAAGCAATTTCAGCTTCAGTGTTCTTATAAAATGTGTTGCTATTTTTAAAAAAAATGTGTATTCAAATTGCTTACTTTGTATGCCTATTTAAGTTTAAGTATTTTATTAGGTTTTGAAACATAAAATAAGAAAATACATTCTTCCGCCAAACAGACGATTATTTTTCGTTTTAAACTGCATAGAAGTCAATTGCTATAGCCGAGTGATACATTCTGATTCATTCCTAATTATCATGTAAATGATACATAACTTACTGTCGTCAACAACATCGTTGGAAGATGAACATCATTTTGCATACTGGAGAATATCTTAATGCAGGATGTTTCCCGACCGCGTATAGACAGATCTTTTTTGCGGTTACCTTACAGAATAATCCTAAATTAAATTAAGTGTGCATTTGATGATTAGGCTAAATAGTTTGGTGTTTGAGCGGTTTGAGTAACTCCAGTATACTTTGTGTATCGTGAACATAGTGCAGCGCTCTACTGTAGTAATATGTACGAAAACATCGATTATAATTAACAACAAAGTCGCTGAGAGGTCAGGGTAAACTTTTCTTTTCTTGTTCCGTCGGAGAAAATAACTATTTTAAACAGTGGTACTTTTAGAATTTAGATTTTATTCACTGATTTGTGTCCCAATGATTAGGCCTTTATAAGGATTAAATAGATTTTATTCACTGATTCGTGTCCCAATGATTAGGCCTTTATAAGGATTAGATAAACTGTTTCTGATTTACATTTTAATATGAAGAAGTTTCACCTGATTTAATTTTTTTAACTTGTAATTATTCACTGACCAACACAGAAACTTCAAATTTAAAGTGAATGTTTAACATTTCGTATTGTTTTAATTTACTTATATTCATGTACATTCAGTTCCATTATGTATTTATAATTGTCTTTATTAATTAAACTTCTTTTAATTTACGTTACTTTAATTGATTTCTACATACTTTTATGTCACGCTTTTATCCTTATGAATAATCGTGTATATGTGAATAGGCCTATACAAATTATACATTTTACTATTAACATGTATCTAATCATATAATAAAGGCATAAAATATAACAATCTAACTTAACAAATAGCAGCGCAAAAATATCAAATCAATAACATTCCACAAAATTAAACATTCATAAATAATATTAATAAACAAATAATTTATTAGAGGTGGCCTACCAAAAGATAACAGTCCATGTTTGTGAATATAACTAAGTTTATAAAACAAAATCGGAAAACTCAACGATAAAATTTAAATTACAAATATTAATTCGTACTTATATAAACCGACTAAACAGTCAGTATGACTAACACGAGGCAAATAAATGCCCATGTAAACGCACCCCTAAAATCCCACCGGTATCTGACTACTGTCTATTGACTCAGATGTGTACTTTAAATGGCTTAGATCAGCATGAAAAATTCGTTTCTTGTTTTAACATTTAACACATAGAATATTGTGGGATAAATATTCATTAATTCATGTTTAATCATCACCCAAATAAATCTGTAGTGAAACCTGGAAACTCATCTTTAACTTAAAACTTAAATACAACATTGAAATGCTTATTTAGGGGAATTAAGTAAGTATAACAACTGCAAATACGCAATAGAGAAAATACATAAAAAAAAAAAGAAAAGCAGATTAACAAAATATACAGAGGCCCAAAACAGGTACCGGTACGGACATAGTGGGTATGCACAGAATACAACAGATTAGGAACTGTGTTTATTATTTAAGTACACTGTTGTTTTAAACAAGGTAAATTTAGTATGTCGGAGTATAGTTTTCCAGCTTCATTCAGCACCTACGCGACAACCTGTCGCACACCGTCGACAAATAAAACGTCCACCTCGCTGGAGCATTTAGGCCTATAATAATATAGGGTATATTGTACCGTAATATCACAAAGTTTATCAACCTGTATGAACTGAATTACGTTGCACAATACACAGTTTTACATCAATGGGGTAAGCTACAAAAATGTAATATTTTTAATTAATTATTTAATTTATTTTGCTGAAAATTCAAAGAGCATTAATTGAGCGAGGATGACACATTTGATTTTGTATCATGATTAGGCCTTTACAAAATAAAGCGAATGCTTCTAACTCCTACCGATGCAAAGAAAAGGAACGGAATCGGGAATGGGCGAGCCTATCATATCGAATGATCTTTGATTTGGTTTATCGTTTTCTATTGGTTCTATCATAAACACTGTAGACTACAGTACTACTTGTAGACAATACGGTATCTTACAACTGATGTACTAACGAAAACATTATAATTACCAGGTATTCAATAAAAATTTAGAGAGGTCTGATCTGGTAGGAAAACTAGAATATTAATTTACTCCCGACAACATTCTACGTTAAAATGACATAATTTTCTTTTGAATCACTAAATATACCACTTTAATCTATTGATGTATTTATCCGCTTCAAACTTTCACTAAGACGTACATTTTTAGGTTTAAATAACTACATTATACCTATATATAATAATTATTACAATGGATTTGTATCAATGACGTAGCCAGGATTTTCAGACAGTGCGGAACAAAATCAGGGTGGACCCACTTAACGCGTAAATTCAAATAATGTAGACATACTTTCTTAAAAGTTGACACATTTTACGCAACGATATGAATAATCTGGATTTATTTTGTTAAAAATTGATCCATTGAACGAAAACTTTGAGAAATCTGGACATATTTTTCTAAAAGTGGACTCAGTTTGTGCGTAAAACAGCACAATAATTTAGACCGATTGTAAAAAATGTAAACCATTCTTTGTGGACCCAATAGAAAATTGTGAAGACTGTTCCAACTATTCCAGTAACTGGCTACGGCACTGATTTGTATGCATTCATATCAGGGCATATTTCATCACTCTGGGGTGCATAGGGAAAATGCATTCTAACCATGTCTATCACTGTAGGCTCATGTTTAGCAACAACTCTAATCTGTCTGTTAAGGATATTTTCTATACGCTTATAACAACACTTGCTGGTCCTCGATTGAGTGGTTAACAATGGGTGTAAATTTGCAAATATGTATTTACAAGCAAGTTCTTTCGACCTATATTAAGCCCAAAAGTTATCAGTCAGAGAAAGATATATGTCATCTGTCAATGTTATAAAATATGGGAAAATCTTAACCCATAGAACAAAAGTAAGTTATTTACTGATCGAAACCTTTTGATCTACCGCCGAATTTAAAGGTCCCTATGTAAAATAATACATACTGTTAACTATATTAAGTATTATTTAAACGTTAATTGACAAGCAACATATTTTATCATTTTAACACTATAGCCTACTGTAAGCAATTCATGTACAGTTACAGTACATTTTATTCAAGTTTTTTCTAGCATCTCACAAACGGTATCTAAAAACTCAAGTGCCAAAAGTTACAAATCAAATTAGCATGTGAAATAATAATATTAATATTATGTATTAGAGTTAGATTGTCAAAGGTATTTCAAAATGATGTAAATATTACTTACCATGTTATCTTGTATTTGTTTTTGCCTTTCTTTCCCCTCCATTCGTTTGAATTCTGCCCTAATATGACCTAGATCAACGTCCAAATGGCACTTCGTGTTCGTATCTTCGTATAAAAGTTCTGTAAGATATGCTATATAACTGCTTGCCAGTCTTAATGTTTTGATTTTTGAAAGTTTTGTGTCTGCGGGAACGTTCGGAATGCACTCGCGCAACTCGGCAAACGCCGAGTTTATACTCTGCGTTCGACGACGCTCCTTTTTCGCCGCCACTCGTCTCGGCGCGCGAATAGTCCTCGGGCCGTTCGATTCCTCATAAACACAACTATGCGCCGTAGGAAGGGGACTATGTAGGAGGTGATGATGATGGTAATCTGGTTGGTGTAGGGGCATGGTAGGCGACTCTGCAGGCAGCGGGTTCAACATCCATGGCTGTCGCTGGTTATAAATTCGGTCCCGTCCGTCCGGCCGATGATTACCGAGATGCTGAAGGGAATAATCGGGAAACTCATGAAGCAGACTCATGTTCTAAAACTCTTTTCCACGCAACTTCAGAAAGTATTGCGATTCCTTAAAAAAAATCTAAAATGAAATTCTTGTTCGGTAAACACAGTTTATCATCAATTGATAGAGGCTGTGATTTTAAACCAAACGCTAACACTGATTCTGATTGGTGTTTTTAAATCGCCAGCAGACGACAAATGATCGTAAAGGTGAGAATCGGTGTTCTTATAAACGCTATTGAATTCCACAATCTCAATTGTATTCTCTTTCTTCGGACATTCAATTGAACTCTCACGGTTCCCACCGAGTCAATAAACTCTCAACTTTAAGCCAATGTGTCCTTAGATAAGCACGGTGTTTGTATAAGTCGACAGCGGTCATTATGGGATCTTATAGGTGAGAGTACCGGGTGCGGAAACCGTGATGGGTAGCTAACTTTTCACAGCGCGACCTTCTTCTTCCTACAAGCGCTCCTCTCGTTAGACAATTGTGGGGACGAACCGAGGATCGTCCACTTTTCCCACAGGGTAAATAAATTATTATAAGTATGATTCATACGAATTTGTCTGATTGTCTGGGCAAACCGTCCTATTATGAGTTTTGTCAGTGAAATTCAAATATTGACTAACAGCAAAACCTGTTAATTGGATTTTAAAAACTTATATTATAAGCGGATCAAAAGGTATTTTTGAATAGGCCTGGGGCAATACTTAATATACAGTGATGTAAAATACCTGTTCATCGGAAATAATGCTGAAATAGCCTAGACCTACTGATTATCTCTAACAATTCAGGTAAATTAAGTTATATCTCCAAGTTCCACTATTCGTAACACATTCTTTACTTCCGAAAGAATTAAATAACTTAGTTTTACAGATTATTACCTATAGGATCGGTATATAAAATAAACCCGTTTGCAATACATCCAACAACTGTCACTATACTGACACTGACACTATATATCTTTAAAAACTTTAATGGTTATTTATTATAAATGTTATGGTTACCTGTCCATTCCTTTTGCAGCCACTGAATTGTTAAATTACTTAATTGGTGTTCGGGTTTTATTATACAAGCATAAAATTATATAAATATAAAGTATAAAAGAAATACATTATGAATTTAATTTAATTTAATTAGCAACAACATTAAATACCGATATTATTATTTAAAATGTTGTTAAATGTTGAAATATCATAATTTTTAAAAATAGTGTTGGTGAACCTTTGGAATAATTTTAATAGGAGCAACAAGACGAAACAAAGTACAAATTTATTATTATTCTTATCATTACTATTAATATAAATTTACATAATAATCGAATTTTGGTTTATTGAGTGTCAACAAGAATATTTTATTTTAAATTATACATTATTCACACTTAAAACCCCCATTTATAATATACATACACAATACAGCAAATAAAATGCAAACTTATTTCTATTACAGTATACTAAAAACATATGAATATTGTTGAATTCACGTCCAACCGAAATTTAAGTCAAAAACACCGATACAAAACAAGTAGGCTTTGAGATTCTACGAAACGGCGCATATCCTCCCTGGGACCTCTGCAGTCTTCTAAAAGTTGTGGTAGGCTTGGCTTTGGTAGGCTTATGATTGAACAAATCTTTTGCCAAGTGTTACAACGTGTTTTGTGTGAGGATTCACTTACTTAGCCATTCCTATTTGTCCCTTGTTAATTCAAATATTATCAATGACATAATTAGCTCTGATGGCAACTTTGTTAAAAGTGGTTTCGCTTAGGCCTTGCGATTCTGTTTTTTCTCAGCCCTTCTTTCTTAAGCAACATGAGTTGGCCTAAAGTTTGTGACAAGGACGTCACAAGAGAAGCTTAGTTTAAGCCCACCCTACAAGCTGGCATTGTCAGGCGAAAGATTCTCGCGGGAATTTACCAACATCTCTAAGCCGGTCCAGGTAATGAGAGAGGGAGGGCTTAGCAAGTAGACATACAGCAGAAGTATAGTGCTGATGGATGTCGGGTTAAAAACGTAAACAATTGTATCTATATGTTTCTCGGCCGATGACACAAGAGTCCGATAGAACGATGAATTGGCTAAAATTTAGGTTATCTGGTGATCTAGTAACCGGTTCGTCCTCATTATCTACACATCCAATTAAGTAGCGCTCTTGAAACGCTAATATAACAGTGATTCGCAGCACTTTTTGGTAACCAGTTACCTTTTTTGGAAGAGCAGAAAATATTTTGTTCATCCATATCGTTTTGTATTTTATAAAGTCGACGATTATAACACCAGGCAATACATTATAATGGTTTTTCTTTTGCATAATTATAACAACATGATACAAGCACGTTTATCTTGAAAATTTACTTATAATATATACTTGAAACCAACAAGGAGGAACAACGCATTCTTGTCAAATAATACAATATTTATCATATTATAAATATTATTTATTTTTTATTATATAATAGGCCTAATTATACTATTATTTCGTGCTATCCAATTTCTATTCTGTTTTTTGTTGTGTTACCGTGACCTAGGCCACCGAGCGGTCTTTATTTTAGCCACAGAGTCAAAGGAATTTCACTTCTCTGATGTACTGTGCCTTTACTTTATAGGCCTACATGTATTTCACATTCTTGGCACGACTGCTAACTATTATTATACAGTAAGCCTAGTAAAATTATAGTAAGATAATTATTATTACATTACGATATTAACAAAAACTCTATCATTATTTTAATAATATCAATAAAGTTTGTATTGATATTATGATTTAATAGGTCTATAAAACTAATATATTTCTAATGTGATCCCTAAAAAGTCTTCAAAAAAAATTTTGAGGGATGATTATGGAAAAAAAGAAGTTGAATTTAAATTAATTTAACTAGTACAAGCAAACACCATGCAAATAAAATATCAAGTTTAAACTTAGAGCCAGGTTCCGAAGGAAAAACAAAAATGTTGATATATGTTGTGCTGATTTTTCTGAGACACAAAGACCATTATTTGACGAAATACTCGGGAGCGGTTAAAAAACTGGGGGAGGGGAAGTGGAAAAAATGCTAGTTATGTTTCCCTTTCCTCCCAGGTATAAAATATTCAAAAATCTGTACCTCATTAACCGCTCCAAAGTATTTTGTCCTCAAAATGGTTTTTGTCTCAGTCGTACAACATATCCAAAATGTGTTTGCCTACGATGCCTGGCCTTAAACGAAGGATTACAACAAACCTACGACAAATCCTGATTGTATTTTACTGAATAATTAGTAAAAAAATATATTACGTATTCACAATATATGGTAATATTAATAACATTAACAGCAATGTTCTTTAGTCGTTTGATAATTACTTATTTTATTAATTTATTTCATTATGTGCTATTTGTGCCTTGTAATAAATAAAAAAAGAAACAGTATTTCTGGCATTGTGAAAAGAAATCGTACGCGATATCGATTTATTCGTCGTGTATTTCGTTTAATTAGAAATTGCAACATTACATCAAACAAACTTGAAAGCAAAAATAATTGGTTACATTGTATTTCAATAATTTATTAGCTTTCAATTAGGGAAAAATGCTCTTGCAAGGAAGTTTAAGTTAGGCCTAGGCCTACAATGGAGGTATAGCATTCTCGTCTGGGGTAACAAACTGAAAAAATATATATTTTTTTAAATCAATTAAATAAATTAAATTTTTCGATAAAATGGATTTATATATTAAACACAGATCGAAACACCAATCAAAATAATTCAGTCTGTACTGATTTATATAATTTTTTTACTAAAAATCTAAGGCTATATAAAAAATCAACATTTTTAGACAGCCAATTGAGCCCTGCCGTAGGCGAGTCTAATGGCCGGGCGGTTAAGGCAGAGGGCCGCAACCTACAGCAATAATATCGGCGCTGGTTTGAACGGCACTCGAGCCTATGACTCTGGAGGTAGAGCAAGTCTTCAAGTATGCAAATACGATAGGCCTATGTGTCTTTTAACTGACGTTTTGACAGAATAGCACTCTACACTAATGCCGAGTATTATTATTATAATTTTTAACAAAAAAGTATTTGTTTTAAATCTAATTTTCAAATTAAAGTAGATAACTAAAGTAAACAAAGCAAGCAATTTAAAGATTGAATGTTGCTGTTTAAATATATTACAGTAAACACAGACGTCTTTACCAGTAATCGGCTAATAGCAAACCTACTTGTAGGCATACAACGGCGCTATTAACGAAACAACACAGCGACAAGGAGTTACTTAGAATTTAAGTAATTCATCTGATGGTATTAGAAGCACTGGTTTAATTAATCCTTTATAAAAGTCTTCTACTTAAGTTTCTTTAGTAATAAGATAGCCGCCCTGACTGGTAATTGTAATTGTATTCCTATACTAGTCCTGGATAATTACGTTACATTTTTCACAAATGAAGCCGCAGGCATTACACGAGATGCGTGTTATTTTGTGAAGGAACAGACCAATTGCATACTTCTATTTTTTTTACACTAAGACAAGTTTTTTTGAATGTTTTACATTACTTTTAAAACATAGAATTCAAATAATATTAAGATAGGTATAAATCAGTTTTGAAAAATAATAGAAGATGA
>NW_022725666.1:378055-432052 GCF_011630105.1 Anneissia japonica
CACACTTTGCCAATGAAGCTACTTCTTACTTTTCATGTTATACATACATAGATAATATAACAGTATATTATTAAGTTAACATGTTTTTTTAGATGATTTGTGTTGTCATAGACAACTTTATTCGAATTCAGTAAGACGATCGTGTCCTTGTCAAATTGTAAATCATTCAAACAGAATTTAATTAGAAGGAACCCGAATAATGTTTACACTCAATCTTTACTGAATATTGTGCATCCTCTCATATGGTTTCTATTTAGGCTGCTGGCCGAATTCGAACCAATATCGACTGTGTCTTATAAGAACATGATTGCTAGGCCTATATAATTCATGTTTATTACTTTAATGCGGTGATTAAATATTATAATATTTAAGCCAAACATGTTGTTAAGCTAATCAATGCACGTGCAGGCCTATGATATATAATGTTTGAAGATTTAAAGTTTACCATGCCCGCATACGTCGTGTAACGGCTCTCCTTCATAACATATTTACTTTATTTTTCGTTTATGTAGTTATTCATAATACACTTTTTTCCCATTTTTTTTTTAATGAACCAGTAAAATTTTGTCGACGCTCAGTGTTTTTTGGACGAATTTCAGAGTCAAATTTCTTATTTTACACAATTTCAAATTCAAAGATAGAAAAGTATTACTGTAGAAGTTGGGGCTTATACATTGCTGTTCAGTATTAATAGAGGGTATTACACGCGGTATAATAGCCTTTATCAATACTCTAAGTCACATTTGATTTGTTGGTTTTTAAAAAATATATTTAATACATTTTTATTAAAAACCTAATTTCATATTTTTAACTTAACCTCAAGTTGATCTTATTTTGTTCTTATTTTTTAAGTAATTTCAGCCCCGGTGTTCTTATAAAATGTGTTCTTTAATATAAAAGAAAAGTGTATTTTTCATTACAATGTGTTCTCTAGGCATATAAGTTTAAAATTACTACTAGAATAATCAATAATAAGGGAAATGTATAGGCCTAGGTGTATGTGTAAACCTTTGTTAAATGGCGTAGAGTAGACCTCTTCATCGATATTTTAACACTACAGTATTTGATGTTGTGATCCTAAAGGTAAGTCTACAACACATTATATGGACGCAATTCAAATACAGCAGCCTACACACCTGTATGCATTTCTTAATTTAAAGATAGTGCTAATGGAAAAGCATAACTATTTAGAAAAAAGACAATTTTAGTAACTGAGTACGATGTAGGTTATTATTTGCTTTGTATACATTATTTTCTCTGGTCCGTATGAATGGCCACTCGCTTTGCAACTAATAGCCTATTTCTCTATTAGGCGTTAGCATTATCTTAAGAAAAGTATTACCGTATAAGCTAAAACTATATTTTCTCCATTACGCTATTACACTCTTTTTTTTATTTTATTTTTTTTATAAGAACACAGTTTATAAAAACACTGAGGCTAAAATTGCTTAAAAATTAAGAACAGATTGAGGCTGAAATTAAATGTCAAATGAGGCTTTTTTTTTTTTTTTTGGAAAAACCAACCAATCTTATCTGTACCTTATGTGCAGTTAAGTGGGACTATGTAATGCCCTCTATAATACAGTACAGTAATATACTATAATAATTTTCAATCTTTGAAAATTGTGTGAAATAAGAACAAAATTCTGAGGACATTTTGAGCTTTAAATCGGCAAAAACAAAATAAGAACACTGAGTCTGGGCAAAATTCTACTGGTTCTTATTAAAAAGTGTATTGTATGGAGAATGGTTGAGGTGGTTAAAACTGACAGAAAAGGAGAATAACATTTGAATAAAGTTTTAAAAACTTGTTCCGTTTCGATTCTGTCAAAACAACATGAAGAACGGAGCAAAGATCTAAAGAAATGCTAAGATTGCTTCGGTTTGTCAGTTGCAATAAATCGATACATACACATCTTTGAGTTTGACAATAATTTGTCCTTACATCTGCACCCCCTAGTTTGATGTAAGTAAGTCTCTAGGGTGCCCATCCAAATGTTCTCTACGAGAATTTGTCATCGTCACCCAGTCGTCATCCCCGCTGTGTTGACAGAGAATATACATATAGTAGGCCTAGAACTCTGTTTCTTGTTGCTGAGTTATAGGCCTGGGCATGGGATATGTTACGATTGGGTGACCACCTGATATTTGGCGCACGACTTCAACAGATGCGCATCCGTAATTCTCTATCCTTTGCATCTCGTTTCTCAAGGATCCAGATGAGGGTATAAGAAAGGGGTTCAATCTACCCCCTTAAATTAGCAATTAGGCGATGATCTAAGGAAAATTTACCCGAGATATGTCAAAGCTCGACGCGATAGTCTTGAAGCGCAATTGGATTGCACATTTTGATGCCAACGAGCGACAGCTGCGATCCAAATATTTCAATTTTCTTTCTTGTTTTCAATTTCTTCATATCTAACTTATGCAGTTAGATATTAAGCCCGTTGCTGTGTGTTTAACATTGGCTGTTCTATGTTCTACATGATTACATTCTCAATAGTGGCTTTACTCATGTTTACTTTCTTAGGTACATATCAAATGCATGAACAAAAAAACTCCATTTAAGCTTTTTCTTTTTCATAAGAACACATTTTATAAAAACACTAAGACTAAAATTGCTTAAAAATTAAGAACAAAATAAGAAAAAATTGAGTTAAAATGTCAAATAAAAAAAATATAAAAACCAACATATCTTATCTTAACCTTATTTGCAGTAGGTGTGACTATGTTAATAAGCATCCTCTGTAATACAGTACGGTACAGTACTATACAGCATACAATCATTTTCTATGTTTGAAAAGTGTGTAAAATTAGAACAAAAATAATAAAATTTTGAGCCTGAAATCGGCAAAAAAGTAAAAAATATTAAACAACACTGAGTCTGGGCAAAATTTTAGATGTTCTTATATTATAGTGCAAGTTCTACCATAAGGTAAAAATATATAACAGTTTCAACGAATAAGATATTTCAATAAAATATTGTTTTTATATAATTAAATAGTCTTCTCTTCACATTTTATGAGACAATAATATTGTTATATTACACATATATGCCATTCACGCTAATACAAATATATTTTAAATGAATATTTTTTTTAAATTGTGTCTTAAGCCAAACAAATCGTAAAGTAAAATTTTAAATATTTAAAAAATTAGGACTAATAAAGCAATATTTTTAATTGTCTTTTACCAGACATTATAAGAACAAATAACTCAGTATTCCATTCGCATTTACAAATATTTTTTATTATTATTATATGCCTAAATTGAATTTTAAGTCCATAAATTCGAAAAGTAAAATTAAAATATTTAAAAAAATTATGACTAATAGAGATATTAAACATTTGAGGGTACCTGAGGTTGTAGTGGTCATGTAGGCTACACGCCGTTCACAGGGGTGTAATCAAATTAAAAAATCTGCTGTTTGAATCGACACGTTTTAACTGCGTATCGTGGTTTTATGTGGACAATGAACGCGCAGTCATTCGCAACCTTTGTTCACTATTAAAATTAATGTAATTGATTACTGTATTGGTTAATTATTATTGCACAGTAACAAACCGGTCACCTACCCCAAAGATCTACTTTGGGTTAAGGTTGAACCTAGTTCCGTGTTTATTAGGTTATCAAATTGTAATTGGTTAGAACCCAGTTAGGGCTCACCCTAACACCACACGAGCGAGCCTACTGCTATTTTCAATTATATTTTTGACATGTGTTATGACCAATATTCCCCCCCAAAAAGTATCGTCCATTCCTTCGTTCGGTTGAAGTCATCTTCTTTATCTTACCTTTACAAGCCAATCCTGCATAAAAGTAGGCCTATAAAGTATAAGCTTAATATATATGTGTGCTTAGGCCTAGCTAAGGCTGGTTATGGACCTATACGGTGTTTTGGCGGCGGGTACTAGGCCAGTCTGCCGAATGCCAAATTACCAACTCCATTCTGTAAAAACACAGTTTTTGCAGAATAAATTTAGACCCAATGATTGGAATCCTAGTTTGCCGAAACCAAGTTTACCGAATGAAGATCCACAATGTCTGGACTCAAAGAGGATGGTTTTGTCCAGGAAGCTATTCCCATGAGGCTTCGCAGTTTTAACCACTTAAATTTCTTACCTAAATGTGATTGTTGCCTGCTGCCGGGGTGGGTAAGGGGTCAGGTACCCTTTTTGCCACACATATCCGTCACTGCCTGGCCTATCAGTAAAATCAAAAGAGCGTGACATACAGTACGGTATTCTCGTACACCTGGTCATTATACCCATGGGGAAGGAATCGCACAAAAAATCCAAATTCGCATGTGGTGATAGTAATATTTTACAAACAAAATGTTGGGGTGGGAGAAAGTGAAGGACGGGGGAAATGTACTTCCCTGCGAGAACAGGGGTATCGAAGTGAATAACATTTCGGTAGAGTAGATAGCTTAATAAAAGAATAAGATTAGTGGTCAATTTCAACACTTCATATTCAAATTTTCCTTTCACATATACACTTAAAAAAACACAAAAAAAATAAACACACACACATTTTATAAGAACCTTGAGGCTGAAAATGCTTGAAAATTAAGAACAAAATAAGAACAAATTAAGGCTGAGGTAAAATGTCAAATGATATTTTTATTTTAAAACTAGAAAAACTAAAAAATGATAGGCCTATCTGTACCTTATGTGCAGTAGGTGTGAGTATGTAATACCTTCTATAATACAGTGTACCTACCTGTTCATTTTGAGGTCACTGGGGCCATTTTTCTGGGGACATTTTTTTCAGGGGCCTTTTTTTCAGTGGCCATTTTTCCAGGGCCTCTTTTATCTACACTGCAGTACAGTGTATACTGGTACAATATTAATTTTTTGATGTTTGAAAAGAGTGTAACATAAGAACAAAATAAAAAGATTTTGAGTCTGAATCGGCCAAAAAATAAGAACACTGAGCCTGGGCAAATTTTACTGGTTCTTATATGTAAAAAAGTGTAGTACGCCTATAAAACATTTTTTTTTTCGAAAAGAAATGCATAAACTTTTGAAATGTTCCAGTTAGAACATGATTCTATGGGATAAATAGAAGTATTTCACAATTTAAAAAGTAATTGATTTGAATATCTAACACCATGTGGTGGATTGTAACATTTAGAAAGTTGTTTATATGATTAACTGAATATTTATTTATTGAGGTACAAATAGACCTACATTTAATCCAAGTACGTGTTTTAAGAAATGACAGACATCAACAACGTTAACGATGCATAGACTTGAGAGGCGGGAATTTATCTTAGTTAATTAGCTATTTATATCTTTTAGACACGCGTTAAGAAAAGGAGGTCACTCATCCAAAATGATAGAAAACGAAGGTGGAAAGGAATTAGATGCGCCAAGAGGAACTACAATTCATCTTGAGGGAAAAGCCTTCCCGACCCCTCGTCAATAACTGATAGTGAATCCCAACACTCAGGGGAAACGTGAATCAACGTGTACAATATAACACTTCTGCACTGAATACGACAGAGGGAGAATATACATACTACTGTACTCTGTGTAGGACTACACGAAGGGTAGATGCCTTGATCACGTGGGTCCCAGGAGGCGTCACACAGGCAGGATATTTGACATCCTAATAATGCGTGTCTCTACAGCTTGAAATAAATTTCATTTGACTGTCAACACACCACGATAGCAACACCAAGGCCGGGTGGTTTGTCCAAGGGTGAAACGGGGTTAACGCGCTTACTTATGTAACCACCATATAAGCCAGCTAAAATAGTGCTTCACATTCACGTAACGGGCCTAGTACTATTATGCCGTTTTTAATTGACTTCCGTATTCTAATATTTTTTTGCATTATAAACAGTCCCATAATACAAGACAAGTTTAGTTAAACATCATAAGATTTGATAATTTCTCTTCAATGGTTTCGTCCCTGAAGACAAACCGTCAATATTAAAAACTTCCCCATTACGTCATCAATACGCTGGCTGGACATGTGAAGATCGCATAAAGTGATCTGTTTTGTTTCTCGTCTGTCTTGTGTCCTCCCTCCCCCGTCACGTTGTCAAGTAGCTGAATGACGGCAAAATTGTAAGGAAGACTTCATAAGAACATCAGTAATCACCTCGACTTTGATGGTGTGGGTAGAAAACACAGACACGAGCCAGAACGGACGCTGCGTGCGCCTAAAGACAACTGATATTGACCAGTTTATCAATAATAGTTATATAGTGTTGTCCCAAAAAATTGTTTCGCACTCATCATTAGCTGATGATTTAATGGAATGAAACTTGAAATAATCAAAATAAACTCATGAGTGATTTTTTGAGACAACAAGTCCATGACTAGTTGGAAAGGTGAAAGGCTAAAAAAATGCAGGCGACCAGGCGGTCAGACGATCTGTGTTCGAGTTTAAAGGAGGTTGCGATGACTAGGCCTACCAATATTGTAGCCAAATAAATTTGCAGTGATATCCTGTAAAAAATACCAGCTCTCAGTCGCTGACACATATATATGCCTATTTCAATAATGTTAAACGATAGTTTAATTGAATACTAAATCAATTTTAAAATAACGTTTCAAATAAAAAAGACAGGATTTCGTTTTTGTATTATGACTAAAATGTGCGTTCATTGTTTGCCAATGACAAACAAACTTTATTAGTTCCAAAGTGTGTTTATAGGGCTATGTATATTCTTCTATTGCTTTTAGTTGGTAGATTTCTAAAATAATTGTGTACTGTAGTGTTATAATTTATGTAGAATATTGGCATACACCTTTTTTTTATACGAACACATTATTATAAGAACACTGGGGCTGAAATTGCTGAAGATAAGAACAAAACAAAAACAAATTGAGGCTGAGGTAAAATGTCTCTATAGAAAAAAAAAACTCCAATAAATGTTACCTGTACATTATATGTGTGCAGTAGGTGTGAATATGTAATATCCATAATACAGTTCAGTAATATCAGAGAGGTATAATTGAGGATGAAGTTGCCAAAAAATTAAAACAAAATAAGAACAAATTGAGGCTGAGGTAAAATGTCAAATGGGTATTTTATTTAAAAATAAATAGAAAAACCAACATACTTTATCCGTACCTTATCTGCAGTAGAATATGTAAATACTCTTTATAATACAGCACAGTAATACTGCTGTAAATAATAATTTTCCACGTTTGTAAAGTGTGTAAAACTAAGAACAAAATAAGAACAATTTGAGCCTGAAATCGGTTAAAAACTAAGAACACTGAGCCTGGGCAAAATTTTACTTAAAACAATGTACAGTACTGTAGTAACTTGTCTACTTTCAAAGAGACACGTAGGCCTATTTAAATCATTTAGGCAGATTTAGAAAAAAAAAAGGAATTGGTTACAGTGAATCAAACTAGACCAAAATTATAAAGGTAATGCAAAGTACCGTATTTAATTATTCATCTGTTAATTGACGAGGAAAATATTAATTCATAACTAAAACGTAATTAAAACATTTTTTTAAATTATTTTATTTTATTTTATTGGATGTATAATGGCGCACATCCAGAAAAACTCAAAGCGTTTCCACACACCACACAGCTCCCCCACCCCGGACCATTGGATACAGAATCAGTACACAACGTGCAACTTCTTTCGCTCCCTGGGGAGTATTCCTAGTTAAGCGCGTAACCAGCACTACTAATTTCATTCCGAATCATTCACCATCTACCAGGTACCCATTTATACCCCTGGACGAAGAGAGGCAAATGCAGATAAAGTGTCTGGCCCAAGGATGTGACGACGAGCATCGGTCGAATCCTCTACCTTCCGATTGAAAATCCAATGCCCTACATGCTAGCGGTTCCCCCGGCTGTGTCCCACGCTTACAATTTGTTAATGGACCTTTCCGCTAAGCCCCGCCCCTTATTATTGATATTGTTGCTAAGGTCCCACAAGTTGTTGCTAAGGTCCCACAAGGCGACAGTGTTAAAACATAGGCGAACACGTGCGTTTGTGGGACAACACGTGTGTTTGTGAGACGCGCGCGTATGCCTAGTGCTGTTCTGATTAGTCAGTTGTTAAGTTTGATTGACACTCCGGAAATGTCTATTGTTCAATTTAGCCCAACACAGTAAAAGAAGTATGTAACCTAGACTTATTGGTTGATATTACTTCATCACATCATAGAGAAAATAGATTTAATATTGAACAATTTCATTTAGTAAAACCACTGTACTTTTTGGTGTAAGCCTAAACAGTTTCGTTAATTACCATCAGTATACGGCTGTGGCTGGAAGTAGCACCAACAAAGTAAACACACTGGTTTTACTTAAAGGAAATTATTCATTAGATTTTTAGGGTTCGAATTTGTTATAGCATTCTATTGAAATTTGTTATTTGAAAATTAAATATTCTATAGAATTCTACCAAACCACTGATCGGTATTTTTGTAAAAAATAAATAAATAAATAAATGTACTATATTTATAAATTAAGAAATTGACATGGAAAATGTGCGGTGGACATGAAAGGATGTACGGTAAGAATGGCCCCGGAAAAAATGGCCCTGGTAAAAATGGCCCCAAATGACAGGTAGGTAAAAATGATGATTACTGTATATAAATCTATTAAACGACTGAATTATACAATATCATACGCGAAAATTATGATTTAGGCCTACATCTAAGTGGCCGACCGAAAGAAGTTGTTTGGAGCTATGTACCCGCACTAGCCTTATTATTATTATGACAACGGATATTGTTCATCAATTTGGTAGGCCTAATACTGTATTTGTAAACCTGTTGTGGAGGAATGTGCATGAATCACTCGTATTGTGTCGTACAATATCAAGCTTATTAAACACAGAAATGCTAATCAAACGGAACAATTAAATCAAGTTAGGCTTCTGGTAGATATGACTAGAAGTTCAACGCCAGGTCAGGGAATGTGTTTCTGCTCTGTAAGTCGACAGGGAGACCTCACAACATAGGCCTAAAGTATCTTTGCCCAACGATAGAACCCAGTTTAAAAATGGTTTGAACTCCTACAAAATCACTAATTGACAGTTTTTAGCTCCGTATCTAACCTACAAATAAATTGCTAATTACTTGAATGTTGTATGGTTTCATAATTTCTCAAATATTATATCATCTTTAAACGGAGACCGATTAACATTAGGAACATGTCTGTGATAAAATACGGAAATACTTCGAAAAATTAAATTAGAAAATGCAATTGTTCATTCAATTGAGTTGTTAGGCCTGTTTAACTTCCAAAGAAATATTTAGACTTCTGCAATAGTATTTTCTGTTCCGGTGTACTTTTCCATAACGTTTATACTCAGTAAGGGTTACCGGTATAAGACAAAATTGTATAGGCCTATGTTAAAACATTTCAAAAATTAATAAGCCTACAATATTTTAATTCATTCTTACTTTACTTAATATATTCAATTATTTCCTTTTAAATTAAAAATAGGAGAAAAGTTTTAATTAAATATGGACCAAAAAACCTAAATATTTAAATTCCTTACTTGAATACAATAATAGATCTATTTTGTGTATAAAATAAAAATGAACTGAAGATAGTGTATAAACAGATAACGTTATGAGATAATAAAACATGACAAAAATAAATTAGTGAAAAATGAAATATTTCGACCTGCTTTCTTTCAACGATGAAACCACCGTCCATTTTAAATTTATGTTTTAACATACTCTAATTTGTGATAATTTTTAAGGTTCATCGCGTGGCCTACAGAAGGCCTTTGGCATAGGCCTTTCGATTTTTCGGCACTGTAAACCGTTTAAGCTCTGTTGGCATCGCGCCCTACATTCCCCTATTGTGGCATACAGCCCCCATGTTAATGGCCTTCAACCTCTCTTTGAGGCCTACAACTCCTCTCTGTGGCCTACAACCCTCCTTATCTACCATCAAATCAAACCATGACGGTCATTTCTTCCTTTTTCCTTAATTGATTTAGGGTCCTAGTTATTTTTATATATTGGAGCGATACATTTTTGAGAAGTCCTTGACGATTCATTCGTTTGGTCATTAAAACATTACGTGACGTCAGTTATGGCGCAATTTCAGCCTTGGTCGGTTCCAGCGTGTCCATCTTTGTAGTTTAACATCCGCGTTGTTCCTTCTCGTCACATCTTCGGTTGTACTGTAGGCCTATACATTGATGAGTTTATGATGGAAGATAAAAACGACATTTGTATCTGGAGAAATGGATGACGAATAGCATTGATAGCATCTGATAGACTCAGGCATCTCCCCACATCTCACATTGAATGCTCGTTTCCTTTATATTTCATTTCAGTTTTATTGTTAATTGTTTATTTGGATTTAATAATATTAAGTTACCTGAAGTCCAAGTTAACTAAAGACAAGCTACACTTCATTGACATTTATAGAATAATTTGCTCGCACAAATGCTTTTAAATACTCCCATTTTATTCATTCAAGAAGGCGTTTTAATTGATTGGCTTGTTTTTGGTGTCTGTCTTTTTCTTTGTGAGTGCAATAATTTCTTTTTCTTTTTTTCTTTTTTTTTTGTGAAATTTTACTCAATTTAGCCAAATTTATTTTGTTGTTGTTGAAAAAAAAAATCATTGATTTTTTTAATTCTCTCCCCGACAATGTCAGATGCTCATTATTATTTTCGATTTATCATTTTGACGTCTTTTAATTGGCCTATTATGTATGTTTTTTCTTTGTGTATGTATATTTATATATGTATGTGTATGCATGTATATATGTATATGTATATATATTTACTGTTCTTACTGGTTTTGATGCTGTCTCTTATACACATCTAGATGTGTATAAGAGACAGAGTATTTTCTGTTCCGGTGTACTTTTCCATAACGTTTATACTCAGTAAGGGTTACCGGTATAAGACAAAATTGTTTTCTGATTTTCAATTTGTAATGATGCTGTTAGGAGAGTCACTAGATAGTTTTCATAACTTTTTGGCAATCCCCTTGGAAGGCAGCATCATGTTTTGAGTTTACGTTTTTCCAGAAATTAAATTTGAATTGAATTGAATCATCAGCCTTTAGTTCATCATTCTGTGATTTTTAGTCACCTAATTGGACTACTACCCCCACCCCCACCGTCATCTATTTCAGGCTTTAAAGTAAACATTCTACAACTAGTATTATTGAGAATGGGGGTGGTGAAACGACTTTTACAAGTCCTTGAAAAAATATATAGATCGTGATTAAAAATTTGTAGAAGTAGGACGATTGTTGAATTGATTAAAATGATAATGTCTGAAAATATTATACATAATTTTTAGTCTGTCAAGATCAACGAAATTTAATAGATTAATAGAATATTGGAAGAAATAATTTGCATATAAAAACAAAACTTAATTAGGTGCAAGGTTAAGAGGAAAGACATGATGACTAGGAATTCCCTGGCGGATGTTATCCATAAGGTTTCCTCGGAAAATTATGAGGCCTGCAAAGATCTTTTATTGAAGTAAATGTTAACACAATTCGGGGCCAAATGTATTCGTAAAGAGCGTCTAGGTCCAGACTAAACTCAACTAAAAGCCGTGATTATTGAGTTTGTCTCGTCGTTGACTTTTTGTGGGTTAAGGGTTACGACTTTTACTGGGCCGGCAATTAATTGATCATTTTAATCGTTTGGTAGCACGCCCTCAGGGTCGTTAACCACGCCCCTTTATCCCTTTAAAAGGGGAGGGGGAGTCACAATCACCAGGATCTGTACTGATGTTTTGAAATTTGAATTTAATAACGACTTAAGTCCCTAAAATTCTGGGAAAAAACATTGTTAGGCATACATCTATATAAAACAATGTCATTAAAGAATTTTACGGAGCGTGATTGAATTGTTTAAGGGCAATTAAATGATCTTTTCAGAAGGTTGTCCCAGTCACTCTATTGTAGAGTGAAACAACTGAAGTAAGGACAACATTTTTTTATGCTCATTTTTAAAACAGTAACTCTGTGTAGTGGCAGACTTAGGGTTCTATTTTTGGCCAAAGTATAATGGTTTTCATTTTCATTTCATTTATTCGTCTCAAAACATAAAAATGGTTCCGCTATCGTATTACCAGTAGGCCTAATAAAGTTCGTTTCCTCGTCTTCGAATCGTCCGGTCCCATTTCAATTATTTTACCATCCATAATATTTGTTGATATATTTCTTTATTTTATTTTTTTCTTAAATTAATATTTTCTTCGATATTTTATTGCAATCTTGGCCCTAATAACAGCTTAATATAAAAAAATTACTTTAATTGTTTTAAAATTGATAAAAGACAGGCACTATTTCATTTCTTGGCCATGTGTAAAACTATGTCATGTTGTTCGGACATGCCTGCAAGTTGTAGTATTATTCTGGTGGGCATTAATCTATTAGGAACTACTTCTTAAATTGGTGTACGTATTAGAACATGAAGGTTAAGGATCCCATAATTAGCAGTCTCCGGCTTTCTTTGTCCGTGGACGATAGTACCCGACTACACGGTGGTCTCTGGCGCTCGCTAAATTTTACAAGTACAGGAGGTCAGCAAAGGGCCTTCATCTTAAGCCGGGATGCGCCAGGATGTTATAGCATCAAGACCTCTCCTTCCGTCAACTTCTAGACACGCACCTTGTGTAAACTTTGCGGTGATACGCGGTCGTCAATCGGGGGATAATTGTCGGCTAATTCTGACTCGATAAGAGAACGAAGATCACAGAATTCCCGCTAGACATTAAGTCAGCAGTATTTAATTAATGTGTTTATCAAGAGCCCTGCTTATCCTTCTTTTGCACAACTAGTTATTCTTGTAAACCTATTTGTGCAAAATTGTTGACATTACTAAAGTTTCTATAGTGCATGCCGAGGCAATGAGTAATCGAAACAATAACATCACTTTAGGAAATGTAAATGAAGAGAGAAAATCCCAATATCTTGGTATTTCGTAGATCGTAATTAATTATATTTTCAATAGAAAAGAAAAATTTAACTCCAGAACAGTGGTGGCGCCGGGGGGGGGGGGGGGGGGGGGGGGGGGGGATGGGAATGAGGATTTTCCCAACCCCCATCGGACAGGCCTGGACAACTGTCGTCCGACGTCACGAATAGGTTGTCGGACTAAAATGGGAAAAAAAACCGCATATTGAACTATTGTGGTGCCTAGAAGCACAATTTGGACCATACTAAGCCATAAAAACTCTTCCAAAAACCTTACCAGGCATATTTTTTTTTAATCCGGGCCATCGACCGAGGCTCTAGACACACCCTCCCCCCACCCCTTGGTTCGGAGCCCTCCGTCGAACATGTCGGACCCCTTGTCGGCAAATTTATGAAGCCACCGCTGCTTCAGAACCCCATTTATTAGATGCATTTTCCCCTGAAAATGACAAAAAAATAAATAAATAAATAAAAAATAATTTTGAAATAACTTTGCAGTAACATACAAATTATTAACTTGAAAATTGTTGAATTAAAAAAATGTGTGCCCTGATTTTTATACTGGATAAATATAAAAAATGATAAAAACACTTTCAAAGACTAGAAAATTAATCATTTTTCACTCTAAAATTATTGGTAAACATTTTATTTAAGTACACTACTGTAATTGCTATGTTTAAGTTGATAATGTTTATGTTACTTCAAAATGAGCAAGTTAATAGATTAGGTAAAATGTGGTTTTTGCAATTTTTTGAGGGGGGGGGTATTTTTTTAACAAAGGCATGTGATCACTAGGTCTATTATAAGTGGCCTGAGGATACGCGTTATCACTTGACGCGTTGTCTTCTGTCTCTTTGAATCACAAACGTAAATTATGACAAACAGCGCCATCCTTACTACTAAAATAACCGATTTTGGTTATTACAAAAATAATAACAAGGGCAAATTGCGATTTACTCGAGTCATGGCGCAATCAATTATCGCTTTGCTTCCCAAGTTTTCCTTCACACCTGCATTCATATTAGCGGTCAAATACGATGCGGTATATGTCAGAAAAGATAAGAATATCGGGAAAATGAAAGAAAAAAAATCCCAAAATCATTATGTTGAACAAAAATATCAGAACTATTTTGACAATTTGTTAAACGGTCATAATAAGTATGTGGCCGGAGTTATAATTAAATCAGCAGACACATGAGAATGAGTTAGAGGTCATTGGAGGGAAGAACAGAAGGGACAAAGGGATAAAAGGAAACTAAATACTTCAAAAATTATGTTTATTAAAGGGTTAAGTTCGCTAGTCATAAGTTTCACTAATCATAAGGTTCAATATTCATAAGTTTTGCTAAGCATACCATTTGCTTATTATATACCAGGCCAAGCCAGCAACCCCTTCACCCAAATTGGTCAAGACACGACGGACTGAAATATGTTATTCTTTGCGCTTTATAATGTAATATATTATAGTCTTAAACTGTGTCGCAACCGCTTTAAAATGGCCTAAAGAGCCCCGAGCACTTTTACCCCCCAGACACAAACTGCTCTGAATGAGGGCTCACTTGCACAAGGTACTGCATCCAAACTTTTCAAGTTAGCATTTCAGTAACCAAGTCTTCATAATGTCCGTAGTAAATACACAATTTACGTAGCACCTAATAATCTGTCTTGAGTGCAAAACATGGGTTGCTTAAATTACTTGTACAGGATATTAAGAGCTGTAGAAATTTTCAAACGGGTCTGGATGAAGATTTACGGGCCACATTTTCTTAGTTTTCACAATTAAATCAGTAAATCGACAAGTATGAGTTGTCTTGGTACAATGCAACCAAAATTAGTAATTTGTTCTGGACTTATCTATTTATGGATCTAGGCCTATGATAAATTTCCATAGTATTTTTGTATATTCCGTACGTCCGTAATTCGGCAAAATTGTCCGTAGCAACTACGGAAGTTCCGTAGTACTGAGAAGTTTGCATGTATTTCCAATTCAGAGTTGCAGGACTTCTAGGTTTGTTGTAGGATTTTTTTCTCACTGCCAAAAACAACTCCACTCACCAAACCTCATATTGAGATTTAGTTTGTGGCTATAGGCCTACTGAGCATTGTGTGTGTATGTTTGTCTTGTGCAAGGGACTGCCACTACGACAGTGATATATTTGCTATTGACAATCATTGGTGCATGTGTTGTGTGTCTAAATAGATAAATAAAAATAAATAGAATACGTTTAGGTCTGTCTGACAAGTAACCTTAAAACTGCTATTTGGTATAACAATTAATAAGCTAATATATTATACATGACAATTACAAACCAAAGACACGAAAAGTAATGATAGATAACGAAGGCAAATGAGTACTGTATGCTGTTTTTGTATGTAATAAATTATAACGAAGCAACAAAAAATAAGTCGACTCGATTGATAACTACTTTCATTATCCTTCCTTATATTGCATCATATATATTTCTATTAATTTGTTATTAAAAGTTTCGTCACACAACACATCAAGATAGTACATGCGAAAAGATAGAGTGGTATCTATATAATTTCTATGCAAACACGTGCAGAGTTAGCTGATGATACAGAAATTCACTTTATCACATCATAGGCTTATTACTTAATCGATTAAGTCATAATTATTAGCATTGGAGAGATTTCGCAACCTTATAAAAACGATAATACGTCATCTTCATTATCGTCATTTGTACCTAAAATATTCTTGACAATACATATACGAGCTGAATAAGATCGTTGATTTATATAAAAAGCATGGACCGTCTCGTTGTGACAGATATGCATCTGTAGGGGATGAATTCACTAAGACGTATCTGTATTCGTGTACAGAATATTGTTTTCGTAAGTTTACGAAACATCCCTAATAAACGACACATCGTTACGAATAGAAACCGGAATTAAGGCCTGTTTATACTTGCAACGATAACGATAAAAATCTAAAAAGCAATTGTTACTGGTATAGAAAATAAAAGAAATAAGAGAAGTTTTTACACTAGGACAATTCGATAATGATTTATCGTGTATACGATAGCAACATATTTTGACAAAATCGAATCAGATGACGTCATAATAATGGAAAACGTTAAAATCGTAGTAGTAACAACGATTTTATCGTTTTTCCATGATTATAACGTCATTTAAATTTATTTTACAAAACATTTTGTTATCGATACACGATAAATCGTTATCGAATCACCCTAGTGTAAAAACTTCACTCATTTTCTGTATGAACAATTGCTTTTTAGATTTTTATCCGTTATCGTTGCAAGTATAAACATGCCTTTATGCGCATTGCCAGTTCAGACAGCGTTCGTATCGAGTAATGTTTAGCTACAGCGCCTTATGTTATCCCTAGCCCATGTGGAGGTGATAGCAATGTTAGGTACCCCTGATCATTGGATCCATGACCACAAACATAAACTGAAATCTGTTCTTCTCCCTTGGGAGCATCCAAAGTGTGGGTGAGTGCATTGCCTCAGATCAGTACATAGAACAGTCTATCAGGTAGGCCTACAAATTTAAACTGCTGGTTAAAGAGAAACACTTATAATGTGGTTTGCAATAAGGGCACAAATGCAATAAATAGCCAGCGATTTGAATCCTGACGGCCAGGCTGAGCCCGATCCGATCGTTTTAAGCCCACCCCTTGGATACTTCTTCTTAGTTCCCACAAACAAGAAACATTCGTGGTTAACATATTAAGACTGGTTTCCATTGTTGCGACAGTGTTCTCAGTAGAATCGCTGTACTGCGCAGCAGTCCCCGGCGCAACCAAGGAGACTCTCCGATTCGACCGACTAATTAGCATCACCGAAATACAGTATGATAGCATGTACCAATTGTATGGAAACCAAGCGTTTGGCTGAATAGTGGTTTGTGGAACATTGGCAAAATCCTGGCCCTCACCATTCTGATTGGTCAGTTGGAAAGTGCAATTGCAACTCAGAAAAGGTCCATCGAAATATTATATAGCATTTCTACGACTTTTGACACTCCTTAAAGAATTTGATATGTTAAAAAATAATAATTTTAACAATAATTGAAAAAAATAATACCAATAGTGACAATTAAATAACAATGACGAATAAATTTCAGTTATTCTTCTGAATTTAGAGTCATTGATTGTAAAGCCGGAATAGATGACACAATTTACGGGACTTATTTTGCATAAAAATGAGATATGTCAAAAAATAATATTAATAATAGCCAAAAAAACAATAACAATAGTAACAATAAAAATAACAATGAAGAATACATTTCTGTAAATCTTCTGAAACTGAAGTCATTGATTGTAAAGCCTGAATAGATGACATTATATTTTTTTTGGGACATTTTTTGCATAAAAAAAGACTATTACATTCAAAGCTGATATTTATACATTTGTTCAAGCATAGAGAATAAAACTATTGGTATATTATATACCTGAAACCATTGGTGAATGCAAGGTATGATGTACTTAAAACAGGGTGTAATGTACTTCCGCATTCCTACACAATATAAAAACAATTAAGTTTTTAAATAATTTGCAGTTTTTGTTCAATAATAATAATAATAATATGAATAATAATCGTCATGATAGTGACTACCGTAACAGTTTCATCATCAAACAAATTTTAAAAATACCACCTGTGGTAAAATAAAAAATCCTCAATTAAAATATTTGATTGTTTAGACATCAAAAAAATATTAAATAATTTGTCAGCTCTAAATGAGGCAGAAATAGAAACAATCTGTTTTTGCAGATTAACAGCCTATGCTAGTAAAATATATTTGGCAAAAACATATGGCATACCAAAATATGGTCATGATGACATCTCATCAAGATCATATATAGGCAATCGTGACTATAAATGGGCATATGACAGTTTTTTTGTCAAATGTCTGGATTGAGATCATGTATGGCCTGTTTGCAGAAGAAAATATTATTTCTTTAAAGGTTAACAGCTTACTTGTTACAAAATAGGGAATTAAAAAATATGACTTATTTTTAATTGAAATATAGGTTTTTTTTGGTTTTTTTTTGGATAAAAAATAAACAGTATATCTTTAGCCATCACATAATATTTTTTTTTTTCAGGCAAACTTCAGCATTTACCAAATAAAAACTTTTGTGGTATAGAGGGCGGCATATTATTACTACATCAACTGCAAATTGGAAACTAGAGCTATGAAAGAGGAGTTTTATGTACATACGTAATAAAAATACAAAATGATAATGAAACTATTAATATTATAAATAGAAAAAACAATAAAAATAATGAAAATAATAGTAATAAAAATAACAATTAATAATAAAACTAATAATAATAATAAAACTAATGATAATGATGATAACAATAATAATAATAATAATAATGTAATAATAATAATAATACAAATAATAATAGTAATAGTAATAATAATATTAATAAAAATACAAATAATAATAATAATAATAATAATAATAATAATGTAATAATAATAATAATACAAATAATAATAGTAATAGTAATAATAATATTAATAAAAATACAAATAATAATAATAATAATAATAATAATAATAATAATAATAATAATAATAATAATAATAATAACAACAAAAGATCTATTTAAAGCTCATCACAACAACACCCCAATGTAAATTATACAATTAACTTTTAATGTTTCAGATTTGTCTAACATTTTTAATAAAGTCATAAATGTACGATAAAGGTGTTTCATTTATGAATACAATCTAGAATTAATTTTGCATTTCTTTTTGACTCTTATTCTCAATCGACAACATTTTAATCAGCTTCTAAAATTTCTAAATAAATATTCACAATATACATAATTCGCCACAAAAAACCTGTAAGCATTTATATAAAACCCAATTTTTGCCTAGCTCTTAAACGAAAATGTTTCCATTTTCATCACATTCTGAATGTGTGCTAAACATAACAATAATTTAAAAAAAAAAGACTTCGATCAATATAATTTAGAATCGGTAGGAACTTCGTTCAATAGTCAGATCTGGTCACCTACTGCTTCTTACCATTTCTGCGGAGCAATGTGTCCGACCAAATAAATGTTATCGTACAGGTGTCCCGAGAGTTCGTCATCAACTTCTTGCGTTGCCCGACGAAGATTGCGGATGAATTCTCGTTTGGACATTTTGTTCTTGACCTTTGGACTTGTCAGGTCAATGGACAATAACATCAAGGAGTAACAAAGAACACAAATAGTATCTGAAAAATACAACAATTGCATAGACTGATATTATTTCAATCCCATCATGCATTGCACAACATGCTAAATACATAAAAATCATTTGCATAGGCTCCACCACACCTAAAGCAGCAAATTAGTTAAATGGGTTAACATACTAATAATAACTATTAAGTTTTCATTGGAGTAGAGATTTAGTTCCACACTCCCATATTTAGTTCCACATTCTCATTTTTCATAGCCCCCAGGCTGGAACAAACCTACGCCCTGATAATGTGCTGGTTCTTACGTAGAACAACGATCAGTGGCCTCGTCCTAAGCATTTGAAACAACAAAAAAAGTGTTCCCAAATGTGCCAACTTTCAAAGCTTCAGAGCATTATTTAGGGTCACTCGAGGGGTCATAATGTCAAAGTTGGTGTGCAGCAACTTATAACCTATAAATGACCAATCAAGGAAGAAAAACCTAAAAAAGTGTCGAGTAATAAAAAACTTACCGACTGTTAAATTGCAGTCTGGATTGCAGCTAATAAACTTCCTTGCAAACATTTCGATCAACGTATGTAGGTACGGACCTCTTTCGCTGGGCGTTTGAACGTGAGAAAAAAACGTGCGCAATGCATTCGGTAGAAAATGGTTTGCATAGTCCTCGAGGCCGACCAATTCTTCTAAAACATCGCTCCTAGTTTGTTAAAAACATTTATTTATTTAAGCATTATCATCCAACAATATTTTCTGTTGTAATGCCATGTATACTCTTTCAAATTTCTGTCAGACTCAATATTGTTTGACAAAAAAAACTGTTGTATGTATGCCATATATAGTCACAATGTGCCTATATATGTGATGTCATCATGACTATATTTAGGAAAGTTGCATTTTTTTGTCAAACAAAAGTTTATAGTCGGGACAGGGCTTTGGACCTCTTGTCAGGGCCCTTGTTAGGAAATCTCTAGCGCCCTCGCTGTTTAGACTTATGTTTGAATATTTACACCATCAGACTTTCGTCTGCCAGCAAAGAATTCAACCTAATTTCAAAATACATGAAGAAATGAAATCAACTTGATAATGAAATAATAGATAGGATAGATTTACATTTGACTAACAATATTTACATTTGACTTTTCGAACCAGTGTAGCAACAATTACAACAATTTTAAATTTGCTATACAAAAAAAAATTTTATAATAAAAAAATTGATTTTAGATTATTAATTGACTTTTAGAATCAGTGAAACAAGAATTGCGACAATATTAAATTTGCCATAAAAATAAAAATACCTTTTATTATATAAAAAAAATGAATTTATTAAATTCATAATTGACTTATAAAAGAACTGCTGTAACAAGAATTATAACAATATTATATTTTCCAAACAAAAAATCTTTATATTCTGGATGTATTTGTATCTCAACAAAAGAAATACTGTACAATAAATAAAAGACTGTTATATGGTAGTTCTTACAATAAAATCTTGACAATGAATTAAATACACTTTTAACAATTTCCCCTACAATTACAGTTACTAAGATTGGACTGCAAAAGTGTGAAGAAGCAATTTATTCAGCAATGCATTTCAAAGGAGACCAACGTTGGTCCTTAATCAAAACGAAGTAGTAATTTTTCAGATTTTAATGTTGGAAATTATACAACAACTTATATAAGTTTGAATGAAGTATTACCATTGATTGTACTATGTACAGTATTTGTTGTGATAGCAAAATGAATTAGCATTATGGATTATTTCCAATGTAAAATGTAAATATCTGTTTTTCAGAAATTCATCACCCGGGCCGACTTGTTTCACCATCCCCCTACTCTTGAATCTGCCGCTGAATGCAAATGTCCTATGGCCACTGGACATTTATTCTGCCATGGTGTATTATAAATCAATAATGATTGATTGATTGACGTACTTACCTTGTTCGCAAAAACTGTCGAACCTGCCAATGAGCCAGCCTGTTTGTAGTATGAAGGAACTTAGCGATTGCAAGAGCATCATTATCGACAAGGTTGTGTTGGAATAAATAATCTAACCCCTGCAGAAAAGACATAATTATCATTAAGATAAATCAGTGCAAAAGAGTCCGTTGCAAAGAATCAAAGATATACTGGATTTTTATTCATACTTCAAGGTCGCACAACAAGAAATGATATTTTAGAAGGCATAAGCAGTGGTATGATGCACTGCACTTTATACGCATAAAACATTAGCACTATTAGGAACATAGCAAACTAGTCAATTTGAGCTAGGCCCCTGGGGATCCGTGACAGCCTCAGTACAGCCCACCCTTTGATTGCAAGGGTACGAAACCGAGATAAGTAATGGATCTGCGGCAGTAATAAGTTGTAGGTAATAATATTTTATCTCATATATTTTTACATATTATTGTGTTAACTTATGTCAGTTTTTCTAGAAATGGATTAACACACTTGTGAGCTACAGAGACCAATTGTACTGTGATTTTTATGAAAGGCAAAATAAAGAATGTATGAATGATTTTCATCCCCGGACTTTATCAGAAATTACTGTTTAAAGTGCAAATCACCAAAAATTACGAGAAAACTTGACAACTGGAATCTGTTTTGTATACAGTATGTACAGCAATGTGTCATGAAATAATATTATAGCCTGATTATAGGTTTTTTTTTTTATGACGAAAACATACATCATGCTTATTTCTGATTCTATGTATAACATTTAGGTGGCTATCAATAGAATATTGGGTAATTAGTCTGGAATTATCACTATTCAAAAATAGTGCAGCATGTTATCCATCAAACAGCTACTATTAGTAGCGTAACGCACGCGTTCTCATGCAGCGGTCTGAAAGCACCCCCGACCTATAAGGGACCCCTCCCATAGGGACTTCGCTCTAGAACCCTGATGCAAAAGTGCTTTGATAATATATAACAGCATATTGTGTCTCTGACATCGCCTGTACGACATATATCACATATCCAGTGACGGATTAATGTGGAAACAAAGAAAAAGTATATTCAAATTTTAAGTCTGTGAGTGATTAGCGTGCGATACCCCAAGAAGGGCCCCAGTCTCAGAAAGCCACAGAGGCCCCAGTCCCAGCCTTATGCCACCACAGGCTCCTATGCAAATGAGACACACTGTCACTCCATAAATGTTAACGTTATTATTGTAGTATTGTGTAGGGTCTTCTAACATTATGTTATTACTCCTCATACTTACTACTTGTGGGTCTGCAGAGAAGGCGAGGCTAGCCTCGTCCAATTGTAGGTAAAGTGTCTTCCAGGAGAAGCCTGGTTCATTCATGCGCTCATACGCTGTCACACATCCCCATGTGGCTCGACACAACCTAAGCGAATCCACAAAAATTACTTTATCTAATAGCACTACAATGTTATTAAGGTTTTATGATATAATATATTCAAATAAGTATGTATTATTCATTTGTCTATCCATTAGCATACATAGTAGATTTTTATTAAAGTTACAGTATGATTGTTTTCAAAAAGAACAACACCATGACATTCAATTCAAGCCTTAATGAGAAAAAGGTTAAAAAAAAAAGGCCAAATGAAAAAAATAAAATATTTCTCATGAATTTTTGGAAAAGGAGAAGATTAATGATACCACTTTTTTCTTCCCAAAGAGGATTACCTATACAGACAGTATGAAGTCCTTTTGATATAATATAATATGTTAATATGTTATATTTATATAGCGCTTAATGCCAACAAGGCTTCTAAGGGCTTCGCATTACTACCCCCGGTCATTGGATTAGACGCCTATGAAACACAAACTGTTCCATAAAGTTGCAGCAGCTACATCAGCGCATTTTGGCATTTAACCCTACCAGGTACCCATTTATACTCCTGGGTGGAGAGAAGCAATGTAGATAGCGCCTTGCCCAAGGACACAAGCGAAATGCACAGCGAGAGGATTGAAACCCCAACCTCGAGGTTGGGAAACCAAACCGTTCCAACTGCGCCAAACCACTTCTACAATATGAGTTGTATTGCCTTCGAAACAACCCAAAATCGTGTTATTAGACATCAGAACTACTAGCACAAATATTCATTGCTTATTAGATGTTTTATATTTCTTCCGGAATTTCTGGAAACTTTTTTTGTCTTGTCAAAATAATGGCAGAGCCAAAGAAAAATACGAGGGAGGGATATAAAACATTTTTTCTTTTATTTGGCCTTCGGAAACCATAAGCCCACTGTCCCAAAAATCTTTCAGAATTTTCACAATTTGATATCTATATTCAAAGCCTATAGTGTTATAATCAATTAATGGTTGAGATGAACAGGGAACTATTGGACAATGGATTATGCTACGCATGAGCGAAGACAGAAAATAATGCAAGGGCTGTTGCTATTGAGACTAGTGTAGCGATAATGCATGAATTATCATATAGTACATCGGTCTATATTAGACCTTACTGTATTTCTGATTTTTTTAAATCTCTTTTTTTCCATACATGAATTCAGAATTTTTGAAAACAAGAATCTACTGTGGCTAGGTTAGGCTTTGCGCATCCAAGCAAAAGATCGGGGATTTGCGGTCTTAAATACCACCACACGCTACCACATAAAATGAGGCAGAGAGAAGTCACACCAGTCAGTCACTCGTCGCAAAATTTGATTTTCAGTTATTAGTAAAGGGTTAAACAGTAAAATAAGAGCTATAAAATGGTAAAAGAATCATTTAAATCCGACATTTCTTTAAGAAGCATGTTTTGGCCATTATCTCCAAAACAGGATTTGCGACAAGCGACTGGTTTGGCTTGTTTTTGGCTTGGTTTTTGATCCCTGATCATGTTTTGTGTGACATTATCAAATCATGTTTTGTGTGACATTGTCAAAATCATGTTTTGTGTGATATTGTCAAAATAATGTTTTGTGTGACATTGTCAAAATCATGGTTTGTGTGACTGTCAAAATCATGTTTTGTGTGACATTAAAATCATGTTTTGTTCAACATTCTCAAAAATCATGTTTTTCTAGTGTGACATTCTCAAAATCTTACCCCTGCCAAAGCAGTTGGTCGTTAGCGAGCTCCTTCCAGAAGTCATTCACACAGGCAGCCAAGCACAGATCAGTGGCGTTTAGGTTGGAAAGAACCGCAAGAGCGAGCTCAGGTGGCAACTCTGCTAGGTCTGGGAACCTCGTCTTCAGGTTCGGTAGTTGGCTATGTCGCTTTGACCTTCGATGTTTACTGACGCTCCCTGAAGACTGATTCCTATTAATACGTCTTAATGACTGACCCATATCCAAGTTACCATCATACCTATAAAGAAGTTTATTTCTTTATGATTAAAGAAATTGTGCACACATTTAAAAAAAAAAGCAATATATTAAAAATTACAGTACAGTTTACAATTTGTAAAGCATGATAAATGTTTTATTGTACATCATATTCTCATCTTTATCTTGGGACCACAAAATCAAATCAGAAATACAGTCCTCTATCTGGCTACTGTGTGGGCCTTGTAACCTTTGAATTTCATAATCAATAATAAAAATAATTTTATAAAAAGTATTTGGTATTGTGTACAGCTGGTTTTGCAGATATGCAGTGGTATAAACACATTTTTATACCTCCCTGGATTGGTCCTGGTAGCAATATAAAATTATTATATTGAATTGAAAGCTCCAAAGTTGAATTTCTCCAATAGGCCTAGATGTATACAATCTATCTACTTGTCTTGATGGTAATGTTATTGTTGGCATTTAGATAATATATTGCTATCTTGCAATATTGTAAACAATAGTAAAAATTTGTATATGTTTTGTATGAATTCATCATCATGTGGGTCTAATGTAAATGCACAACAATAACAAAAGTTTGAATCTCATCCAAGTAAGGGAAAGTTGTATACTAAATTAAAGAGATGATACTTTTTGGATAGCCTAGGCCTGTGGTTGTTGGTGTCTGATGATATAGTATAGAGGCCTACCTAGCCCTAGATAGTAGTAAAATGGCCTATCCTCAAGTTAGGCCTAGAACTATCACATTTTTTTTGCAGAGTCTGCGAACGCCTGGCTGCCCTAGCAGAGAGGGCCTAGGCCTACCTACCTTTAAAGTGTAGCAGTACTACTACTACTACCTTACACTGCGTAAGCCTAGACTAGATAGAGAAATGCCAGGGAGGGCAGGCCAACCTAGGGCTAGGCCTAGGCCTAGCTAGAGCCTATATAGGGCATAGGGTAGGCTGTAGGCTGTACCTGCTGAGCTAGCAACCTCGTATCGTAATACCTACGCTGAACATTCTACTCACCATCACAGCGAAATTTAACCCTTGATTTGTTTTTATATAATGTTTTAACCAGTATGAAAGTTGAGGTAGACAAATGGCGAAACGCAACTCCGTCGTCAACCTTGCATTGCGTCAACTTGCAAGATGTCAACAAACATTACATGACCCGTTTTGACGTGGAGAATGTGACGTCATGCTATGCCGAGATCGCTATTTCTATGTTGAAACTGATGTTTCATCAGTGCTCTAGGCCCCCTATTGTTCCAGGTTTTGGTTAAGTTTTTCTGATATTGCTTATTTATGTAATTAAAGTATTATACATATTGTTTTGAGATTTGTGAAGCAATGAATTAGGTACTGAACATAATTGTGCTTAAGGAGTCTGGCACAAGCAGTCTAAATGGTGCAGGGATCTTGTCCAGCGCTTGTTGGCGGTGTATTTAAAATTTCAATTTTCGGAAGGTAAACCCTGTTGTTGGTGCTGTAGTTTTGAGTTCACGCGACACATTTATTTTTACTCCACGAAGTGGGTATTGAAATCATTACACATGCTAGGCCTACTACAATCTAATTTTAGTTTATGCAATTGCGCTAGGCTTTAGCCCTCCCTATCTGTCCTAAAATTAATGAGGCCCGGGTCAACCCTCTCTGTCGCCTCTCTCTCTACTCTAGCTGGGCCTAGCCTACCTAGCAAATGCATAGGCCTATATCCTAGCCTAGCCTCTTTCAGTCTTAGTTAGGCTTGTCTAGCGTACTCCAGGCTAGGCCTAGCCTTGTAGGCCTAGTTGGCAGACCTGCCTTGAAGTTCTTGCCTGAAAAAAGTCACTGTTGTGTATGTTTTATGAACCTTATTTAGTCTGACTCATTAGAAGAATTGAAAGTCCATTAAATCAATATAACCAACTGCAGAGTCTAGCTTCTATAATCTGCAGGCATATCTTTATTAATGCTTTTTTGTTCTCTTCAGGGTTCAGGTTTTGATGACCATACAGATTGGCCAAGATGAGTACAGGTGACATGTTGAATAACCTGCGATGTCTACAATCATGTCTGAAAGCAATTAACATCAATCCGTTAACAGATAAAAACAAAAAGGATTTGAAAAAAGGGGCTCCAAAAATTTTCATTTATATTCTGCGTTTTAGTTTGTTGGAATTCTCCCATCCTATTGCTCAGTTAATTGCATCTCAACAAATCCAGTTGTCTGTGACAAATGATGTTCGTTTTATCGATGGTGTTTATAAGGTACAGTAAGATTTATAACTGCAATAAAATTACCAATAATTGTTTATAACTCGTCTTTTTACTTTACTCAAAGGTAACCTCTTTAAGTTTTAAAAATATGGTGTTAAGCTCTTTAATTACACTGTATTAAAACAAAAGTTTTATGAAAGATATGAGCTGAAAATGTATGGCAGACAAGTTGTTTTAAGCCAAAAAAAAAAATCAAAAGGCTATTTTCAAGCTGTAGTTAATAAAACTTCAATTGTAGCCCTGTTGTGACCATTTTATCAACCAAAGTGTATGGGGTAAATTGTGGTTGACAATGAACTCTGAAATTTATATATATATTTAAAACAATTTTAAAAATATATGACTGGGCTGACCTACCTTTATCAAGGTTATAATAGAAGCCCTTGCAGACACATCCCCCATATCTCCATGGCGGGTATAAAGGTATAAAAATGGCCATTAAGTTGTCATTGGATATAGGGATTTAGTTGCACCTTCACAATTTTCGCACCCCACCCCAGGCTGAAATCAGCCTAGTGTACACCCCTGCTTGCTCTGATTTCAAATTGGCGCTGTACTATGGTAACACAACAATTTAATTTGCCTTTATTTAGTGGTGTACTGTGATACTGTAACATACATTTCATGTTTATTTCTTTTAGTACATCTTATAGACAAGATTGAAATTTGTTAAACTTGTTCTTCTTATAGGTTCTTCGTGACATTTTTAACTACAAACCTACAATCTCAAAGGACATGTTCCTCAGCACAGGATTTGCGGAGCGTAAGATTATAATGATGCAGGACGTTATTCGGATGGCTCAAAAGAAGAATCAAGAATTGACTCGTAAAAAGAAAAGTAAGCTGAACTGTACATTAGCATGGATTCTGTTACATCTGATAAATGTCCAACTATGGATATGAAACCTGTTTTTTTTTAAATGTAAATCCGCAAGACTATCGTAAATGCTTGAATAAGTGCACTTATTCGAGAGTGGTGCTTGTTTGAGCATTTATGGTATTTAACATATTTCAATCTTCGTCAATCTAAAGTTGGTAGTATTTCCAGGTCCCTACTCTTTAATGTCACTATTGGATAGGCTTATATTTATAAGACTTCTACGAATGGATACCTTGTTCAAAGCAAGAAATCAGGTTGTCTTTACCTAATACCTCTCGTATGTATTTTATTCGTTTGGGGAATGTTTAACGTATGTGCCTAATACATTATAATGCTGGGCATGATGATGTTTGTCAGATTTAATAGGCGAGTGTTTGAATATTGTGTGATGAAGTACTGTGGAGCATTGGTTCAGCTTCAGACAGACATAAAAATACAGTTGGTATGTTTAATCACATAGTATGAAACAAACATTGCTCTCTTGAAGATTTTTCAAAGTTACATTAATCAATTATTTGACTTCATTACTGACTTATCTCTCTGTATTACAGAACAGAAATGTTTCACATTGCACAGATTTTTACAATTTTTACTTGGCGCCCTCTCTTGTTGATTCCCTGTGTTAACTGTAGCTTGTGATATTTTCTATTCATAGAAACATTGTTTAATTATTTGGAAAAAAAAAAAAAAATATCTTGCATTTAGTTCCAGATACTGGAATTTTTTTGGCAGGGTCGTGTGCGTGGCAGTCAAGGATCTGATTACCTGTTGTAGTCCAAGGCATCATCTTCCGAAAGCTCCTTTTAGTCTTAGACATTGCAGTCTCTTTAAATGATTTGACCATTGATTCAAGATGTTGTGGCTGCTGTTACTGTAGGGGTAGGGGAATGCCCCCTTTTACTACCTCCTGAATCAGCCAGGCATTTATTTAGTTTTACATCTTTTCTTTTTAATTTTATCAGCAAAGGGAAAGAAACCTACTGGCGTGTCGATGCCAAAGGCCCCTTCACTGCCAGGTGCTTATGGAGTAGTTTCACCAATTATGTCGGATCATGATGGTTATGAGGCAAGTTTGTCGCAGTCTGGTGCATTAACAGCTGTACCTATGCCTAAGTTTGAGCACCAGGAAGACAGTACGGAGAGTATGTCTGTCCTACCAACCCCTGACGATGAAGGCAACCTTTCTGCTTTAACAACTGATGCTAAGCCTAGGCAACCTCATGTTATGGATGGTAGACCACCACTCCCTACTGGTATCAATGATGTCAAACCGCCTCCTATTCCAGTATGTGGTTCACACCTATACGGTGCACCCTCCCCAGGTGGTGACCCAGTCATGATTATTGAATTAAGTAAGTACAGACATTCCAAATTGAATATACAATTATATTAATTAATAACTTGTATATAATATTTAATTATTTCTATTTCCCTTTAGTCCTATTACCAATATTCATTTCTTTAACAATTTGCAGTATTAGAGTTACCAATTTTAGTTTATTCTGTAGGTGAGCAAAGAAATCACGGCGGACTAGTCACTCGTCATGTACCATATCCGTCCAATCCGCAAACGCCATGCATGTCACATGACCAAGGTTATAAATCAGCAGAAGTAAGCCCAACATCTGAATTAGTAGAGGTGAGTGGAATAATGCAGTCCATCTTTTTAGAGGCAATATTGCTAAAAGAATGGACATTTTTATGTACAATTTGGATACTATTAAAGTACAGTCATTTTTCTTTTTTTACAGAAGGCATGAAAACATTTTTCTTGTTTAGACATAATATGAAGCAATATAATTTACTGTATTGATACTGTAGTTTCATATTATGTCTACAACTTAAACATGTGTTTTATTACTATTTTTTACATAATATTTATCAAACATGAAACCTTCACTTTCTATTGTTGTTATTTATACATCATTATGCTCTATATGTCTCAAAACTAACGTGCTATTTCAATAGCAGATTTCAATTTACAACAAATCTGCCAGATATTCTTGGAAAAAAATTAGGACTTGAACTAAGTACCATGAGATCGTAAGGTGGGTGCTCTAACCACTAAACCATATCTGATTTTAACACATAAAACTTTCTAATAGATTACACATTTCAAGGACAATGTGAATGCCTGCATGAAGGTAATTGGTAAACTGGACTCAAGGCTTAATGATGTAATCAACAGAGTAGAGAGTTTAGAGCAAAGACTGGAAAAATATCAGGGCGCTGTTGCAAATAGAGATGATGAACGAAAAAATGCAGCCATGCAGGAGAAGTTAGGCTCCATGGAGAAGGAACTGAAGACGGTAATGGATCGACTTGTGCTGATGGAGAACCAAGTTGTTATATTGAACACTCTGGTAAATAATTAAATGAAAATTCTTATATCTATCCCCTTCTTTGACTTTTTTTTCCAGAATACCCAATTTTTTTGTTTCTATTTCCATGAGGCAAGACTAAAAAAAATACTGTAGAAATGACATATTATGGTTTGGCTCGTCTTGTCTTTGCCACATATTATACAGATAATTATGCGAGCACAACTATTATGCGCCTCGCATTGTTACACAAGTTCGGTGGTCTGTTGGTTATGCCACCAGGCTAGTTATCTGGAGGTCGTCGGTTTGATTCCAACCCCGAAAGACTTACAAATTTTTTTTGCAAGTATTTGAGAACGTACTGCTTATTCGGTACAATGACACATCAACTAGGGCAAAACGTCACTCGTATTTTCCTCAATGCGGGCTTATTTTTTTCATTTATTGTATAATTTTTTCTTTGAAGGGCAATTATCCTGGCCAAATGACCCCAAGTACAATAGGTTCATCAGTGGGGCGAAGTGGTTATTGTACCCTGGAAAGTATTAGCCAAGGCAAACAGGCACAAACCGGTTCAGAGATTTCGCACGACCAGAGGCATACTTGCATCCTATCTCCCTCGTCATTAACTTCAGGCTCCCCTGCTACGAGTGCATTTTCCTCACCAGAACCAGAAATTGGAAGCCCATTTTCAGACTCCTCTCCGCTGAGTTGCAAAGCCACCATAAAAGTTCACAGTAATGCGGGAAAAATGGATAAAGCTCTGCAGACTCAGATTGATAGAGTGAGTGACATGTGAGTACAACTACATTGTGTGTGTGTGTGTATATATATATATATATATATATATATATACACGATACTTTATATAACAACTTTATATATGAGGCATGTCGTGGCGAAATGGTTAAGTTGTCGCACAGGCCAGTATTGAGTAAATGAGCTTTAAAATATGGGAGCTCAAGAAAGTGCCTAAAAATCCAAATTTGTTTTTCACTACAAATCAACAGTTTAATGTCTTATTATTCATGTCCCAAAGTATTAGTTCTGGAAGTGGTCAACAAATCGTTTATTTAAGTTATTTAGATAGTTAATTCTATTAAACAATGTATGCACAAATAACTTTGAAAGGCAATTACTCAAAATCATGTTTAACTTGACTGTAAGAGTGCTGTACTTTCATTTTCCAATAACTTAGGTTTGAAATGTCCAATTTCAATGAATGATCCCTCATTTTAAAGATCACATACTCAAGTATCTGAAAATACCAATAAATTGAATTTCAATTTTTGCTACAACTTAACCATTTTGCCACAACATGCCTCATATACTGTACCTAGTCGAATATAAACGTCAACACTGAATAAACGCCCCCTTGAATGTATGCCCCTACAGATCCATAATTGGAGTAAATGCTTTCCTCAAACAAACTAATACTTTTTTCCTGTAATAAACACACCCCCTCCCCCCCCCCCAAATGACAAAACTACTGTAATAGCAAAAAAGCAACATCATTCTCAACACATTCTATTGATATTATACTCCAGTATAGTTACATTTTTTCTATACTGGTTGGGATCAATATGTCTTTTTATGATCACGCAATAGCTCATTTTGACAGTAATTATGTGTTTATTTGACTATATGTATCCATTTTACAACAAAAAAATAAACGCCTTCCTATATAACTACTTAATATACAAGTAACAGACTAGAGATACTAGTTTATCAATGTCACATGACCAGTTTCAATCACTTGTCAGTCACAGTCAGAAAATAGATGTGCGACGGAGCAGAACAAGCTATGCTTCAGTTGCTTCTGATTGTGCGATTGCTCATGCCGCCTCGAATCGTGCAAAACAGTCACTTTTAATCACCGACCAGTTGCCGAAAGTCAGTTGAGTTTAGTCGAATCACAAGGGACATAAGCATGGCTTTACTCTATTGGTAATTTATATGTTTTTCCAACAGAATGAAGGTAACGGAGTCCATGCTGCAGTCAAAACTGCCTTCGTACACACAAGGAGATTGAGTCACTGTATGCTTCAACAATCTCGACATAAATCGATGTGTGTGATCCTGTTTACTTGTTATTGCTGTTAATCCAAAAAAATACAAGTTTTGATTTGCTATATTTGTTATTCACAGAAGAATTATTATATTTATATATATTTATTGTAGCTTAATTTAATTACTATAAGAGTAAATGTGTTTTCGGTGGATGGGGCGCCCTCTCTGGAATGAATGCAACTACAATGTGCTGACTATGTATACGGTTCAGGTAGCAGAGGCTGATTAATTCTGTATCCAATAAACAGCAAAATGATATTTTCTTATCCAAAAATGTACTAAATTACAGATAAAATAAATAAAATTAAAATAAAACTAAATAAAAAGTAAGTGTTATAGATAAAGTAAGTAATTTATTTTTATATTATTTTGTAACCTAGTTTTGTATTATCAAATGTATGCTTTAAGATAAATAATTCAAGTCAGTGTATTCCTTCAGTGTTAGAATGATAATATACTGTATAATCAAATCTGGGTGAGCTAGGGCCACAGAATGTAGGCCTTCCTTTTCTTTAGAACTAAAATTCAGTAATTGTACAGATGTATAATTTTTAAATAATTCCACTCTCATCTATCACTAAAATGTTGAACATGCAAGTTCAATCCATTTTCTTTCATTGTAAATTCATATTCATTCATTTCAAATCCCTATTATTTCGGAAAAGAAGTTTTCAGTAGCCTATCAATCCATCAACATTCACAAAACGTATTTTGCTATTAGTTCATTAAAAGAATTATTATTTATGAACGCAAATTATATATAATTACTGTAACGTTTGATAATCTTTTTGAATTGAAATGTCAGACTTGAAGAAAAATCTGTCCCCTGAGATTTGGTCAATAATAAATGATGGAGACTTGAATAATTGTCAGAAGCTAAGTCAATTTGTATGAAGACATTCATTATCATTAGCCTCCCTAAAGGTGTGTAGCTTCAGGGTGGCTATTGATGTTGGCCTTATGTTTTCGTCATCTTGTTGGTAGCTGTGATTGTACTGTAAAGCACAGATTATGAACCTGCAGAAGGTCCGACTGTAGACACGCCCCTTCCTATAGACGCGCAGCACACGTTCGGTAAGAACGCCTTTTACATTCTTTTGAGGGACACGCCCATTCGTAGCATTACTTTTTGAGATAGGATTGCGTTCCAACAAGACCCCCGACAGTCGGACTCAATGCATGCAGCGCCCGATCGTCGGCCGACACGATTCTACAACGCGCGCACTACAGACCGACAATCGGCAAAGTGTGTCGCGTCGCGTGCCTATTTAAGTTCTTTGCCTAACCTTCACATAAAGCGGAATTGGATTCATCGTATGATGCAGTGAGAGTGGTGGCTTTATATAAATAATTGTTATTGAACAATCAATTTGGTTTCAATCTGTAGAATGTAAGATGATAATTATTGTTTGTTTTTGTACATGTGAAAATATTAACAACAAAAATAACGTCTTAAAATTGTGTTAGTATTGTGATAATATGCTTTTGATGATTTAACTTAAAATTAGTTTAACGACCGTAATTATTCAAAAGGCCAAAATTAAAATAGCATATGACATTACACAAGGCTGCACAAATAATAAAGAATATGAACCTTCGAAAACTCTACAAGTTTGTGTTAATTTCTTTTCTTGGCACCTTTAGTAGTACTAATTAATAGAAACATCAAAAAATACGTTTAGTATTACTAATTAATAGAAACATCAACAAAATAAGAAATATGGCTTGATATTGTGTGAGCTATGCCGAAATTATGATGAATGTAACGTTCCAACTAGCCGCGCCCTCCTTGGTTGCGGTTGCAAAGCTCAAACACAAAAATAGCCTGGTGGAGCCTTTGTTGAAGCAGATGAAGATACTGAACCAGAGCATGCGTTATAATCATGTGTTCTGAATGGTTTAAAAGTTTTAGCTTGATTGCGTCGTTAGAAAGTACGGTATATATTATTAGTCATTAGCTTTCTATTATCGGTAACGAATATCATGAATTAGAGAAATATATATTTATTAGTGGTTATATTTATTTCAGCGTAAATAGACTAAAAAGTGCATTGTAATCAAGTGAGTGTATCTCGAGCCGATTTTTGATTAAACGTCGTTAAATTGTAATGCAGGATAGGACAATCTAAATATTATTTAAAGTTATATATATATTTACTTTTATAGCCCGTGTTATATGAATATTACTGAAGCTTTCGTTGTCATCGTAATAGCTTAGCGTCATCAGGTAATTGTTTGTGACTTACATTGTCATCGCTTTGGATGCGCCGATCATCTGATAACAGTGAAAGTAGCAGATATAATGTTTTGTTATTTAGAATTCACGGTGTCAGAACTTGTTGGGTAGTACAAGGATAACGTAGGCCTACTGTACAGTATATTTTAAGCTCGATGAGGAGCTCTAGAAACACTCGGATGATTGATAGATCTTTTTTTTTTTGTATGGGTGGCCGCTAGGGCCAATATAATCTACTGCCTCTATTATACTGCCCTCATCGGCGCTTTCGCGATTATGAGAACTTGTTTATTCAGCTTTAGGCACTAGAGCTAAGGATATGGCGAACATTGAGCTTAATCACTCCGTGTCAAGGAAACATACACATAAGATGCGCTACATAGAAGTCTCATTAGGCCAAAAAAAAAGGGGAAAATTTGTGTTGGCCACGTTTTAGGAAAACTCAAAAAATGGGTAGATCTGTAGGAAAATGTTTTTTTCTTAACTACCAAAAATGTGTTTTCACCAAAACAGGAGAAAATGCACGTATAATACAACAATTTTGGATTTGCATCGCCTGCCATTTAGCAAAATAGGCCATGCCTTGGCCCCTAGCCTGGCCAAGGCTTTTCCAGCCTTATTAGCTTATGAAAAAAAAATATTATAAAATAATATTGTTCGCTGTAGAAAAAAATGCCGACCCTAAATTTCGTAAAATTTTGGTCGGGCTGGCGTGGCCAACACAATAATTTTTTTATTTGGCCTTACGAGGCTGGGAATGGAGTTAGTTTTACTCAACGAAGTAAAAAAAAAAACCACCCAGCGGTTGGAAGCAAGCATCTTAACCACTAAGCTATTTAACTCCACACATATATTCACTTGTTTACCGGCTGCTCAACCATGGAGCCACAAATGCAATTGATGTATGCCCGGATTTAACACGGGTTGGAATGGGATAACAAGCTACATTTGCGAGCACTCGAGGTGCTTACCTGTACGCCATCAAAACAACATTAAACATATAAATAGAATGTTCGGATAAGAAGTTATGATGCCTCTACTTAACTTAAATTGTCACATACAATCGTTAATGTAATGCTACGATATGTATGCGTTCCTTGGCATTTAGATTATTTCAGCGGGAATGGCTTATGACCAGTGTCGTAACGATGGGGCCGGGGGGGGGGGGGGGGGGGGGGGGGGGGGCTGTGAAGTCTGAGACTGGTGGAACTTTTTGGGTCCCGGTCTCCAATTCTGTTATGGGATTTTAGATGTGCTCGTTTTTTAAATCATGTTTGTCATTGTATTCGGAATGCTTTTGGGTTAGATTGAATTGGATTTATTCGGTGTAAACACCAATGATAGCACACGGAAGTCTAGAAGAAGACTTATTTCCAGTGGGGTCCTTCTGGTGGTGATTGGGCAGTACACCAGGAGACAATCCCCTACTCTTTCCCCAAGTTTACTGCGTTCTTTAACGTGCATGGGCCATAAATTCACACGGGACCAACGGCTTAAACGTAGATGGAAAGAAAAGGCACTCACAGATTAAAAATATAAGAATATATTAATAACGATGACAAAGGCAAATAGACCAAACTAAATTATGCTTCAAAATCTTGATTGTTCGGGGCTTTTGTCCGTGGAAGCATGTACAATTTGGTTGACAGAGCGGATAAGTAGGCCTACAAAGCAAAAAAACAAACTATTGATGCAATCTTATTTCTTGTATTATTCGACACGGAAAGCATCTTTACTATCTAACGAGCCGTACGCGTGAGTCTGATTAGAAAATGAACAAAGTTCAGAAAAGGAATAGCAATCGGGCGCGTGTTGGCTAAACACAAATTATCACGATTCGCTTTGGTTCACGATGCGTTCACATCAGATTTCATGCTGTGAGGGTTTTCACTTCCCTCGATGACAATGAGAACCATAAATGTAGGACGGGTAGCAGAAATTATATTATCAAGTGTTTTTTTTAATATAATAAAAGATAAAATAATAAAATATTAACAAAATTTTTTTTATTGTACTTATCAGCGAAGTCACAATACGAGGCAATGAAGTGGAGATGTTTTATTTATTTAGTCGTGAGAGAAAATCCTATGCTGTCACACGGCTTGAACCAGGACCCTGGGATTCGAAAGCGCAAACATCACTACCAAAATTGGTGCTAAAGGCAGTGTCTAAAGAACAACAACTATAGAGAACAAACAAGAATCACAGACATCACAAGAAGAAAAGTAATCAATATGTAAATAAATATTGTTTTTTTCAATTTAAAGTTAATTTACGAATACTTCAGTTTGTATTTTCGTCATTATTCAAACTTTAGTTAGGTTTATTGCAACTATAATTAAATTCGCCCCACACAAGAATAATTATTTTATTACCTTACCTACTCATTTTTATTATATAGCAAACATCTTAACCATGCAAGCTACATTCCCAATAAAAATAAAAATGCTAGTTTATAAATACATGGATTAGAAAACAAGATAAATGTCAAAAAGATAATAGAGCAAGGTTGAAGGAGTAGATGTAGATGTAACTCATAGGCCCTATTTATTTTAAAGGCAAGATTATCAGAAAGGGGTAGGCTCATCTGCGCTAACGAAATGCCACTTCTAGTCGTTATTTTAAAGATAAATTGTTCATGAAATATGAATTCAACAATATGTTAATGAAAAAATGTATCCATAGGTATATAATATTTAAAATATATAATTACGTATTGACATTCTTTATTAGTCCTCCTTATTCCACTTGAAATTGGAAATTTGGACTGGGATCCGCGGCGACCGCGCCGCAGTGCAGCGCCACCTGACTCACCTACAACATTTAACGAATCTATACGGATACAAACACGTTCATTGACATAACTAGGCCTTTACCGATGTGTGCTTTTTCAGGTTCATGTCATGATTATTTCGGGGACAAATTGTTTGTTGTTTGGTTAATGAAAGGAAAATTGATACTTAACCTAAGGAGCATCCCTGATAAAATTCAATGGTCAGAAGGCCAAACAGTTAATCATAATTTGGCGAAAAAATATTTTATTGAAACAGACATTGATATATACCCATTTACAGTAGGTTCAATTGTGTCAAACAATAAACGTAGCTACATTAGGTTTCTACCCGCTAGCGATGTAACATGTATTTTTTTTAAATTATATATGCTGCCACGTAAATCAAATACGGAGTATATACATAAAAGCTAGGAAATATATTGCTTAGTATTATTCAATAGGTTATCAGCTTAAAAAACTGAACATTTGAAGAGATGTTTTCACCAATAAACAGCCATTAACAAACATTCATATTGGTGTCCTTAAACCTCTGCCAGAAGATTTCGAGATTTTTAAAATATTGCTGACAGTTGATAAATTATGTACCTACAGTGATAAATTTGAAGACTTATTGAAATTTCTTGATTTGTTTGGTTGGCAGTTATTCTTCGATATTTTGAACAATTTACTTTTTCTTATACTAGAACCATTAACGTTAAATCCATTGTATTTTGATTGTTGTGTATTTTTGAAATATTTATACTTGAGTGTTTTTTTGTGAATACAGTACATCTAAAATTGTAGGTTTTGGCTATGTAATTTGAAGAGCCGCAAAGAGAGCAAACTGTAACAGGGACAAAGGTTGTTGTGGTTACGAGCGCAAAGCTCGAGAAAGATTGCACCGGAGGCACAATTTATTTTTTATTCATTTATTTATTTTTTTGGGGGTGGGGTGGAGGGAGGGGGTGGGCCTGTGAATCTGGAGGGTCCCATGCCATTATTGAGAGTGCTCATGATAATAATAATTTTGAAAAAAAAAATATTCTACCTGCAATTTCTATGGGCCCCTGGTAATACATGAATTTATGATACATGAAAACATTTTAGTATGCATCTCCTTATAAATCTGTAAGGGTCCTAAAAATAATTATAGATTATCGCATCTGTCTATATCTATTTGTCCGAACACCCTACACCCCCTCCCCCTCATTTACTCGTCCCCTTTTCTTATAATTTGTTTTGCTTCCATTTCTGTTCTAGCAATTTAATATTAAAAAACATTCTTCTTGCGTATGACAAAAAAATATTGGAACGAGAAACATTTAAACCTCATCACAAACGAGCTAGAGAGGTAATTATTCTCATTTAAATAGGCATAAAAATGTGGGGGTTTTTTTTTGTATTTTTGTAAAATTTTTTTTATTTAACATCATTGGTTAAAATAACAAAATGCATACAAAAATATAAGAACACTGAGGCTGAAATTGCTAATATAATAAGAATAAAATCAATTGGGGCTGAGGTAAAATCTTAAATCAGGTTTAAAAAAAATGAAAAAATAAATTAACAAAATATAAAGTAAAATTTGGTCTTATCTGTAGGTACCTATATGTGCAGCAGGTGTGAATACCCTCTATTATAATACAGTACAGTAATATTCCTGTATTGCTGTAAAATCAATATTTTTCTATTTTTGAAACAAGAACATTTTGAGCCTGAAATTTTCCAAAAATTAAGAACACTGAGCTTGGACAAAGTTTGACTGGTTCTTATTGAAAAACAAAAAGCGTACAACCCCAAATGTAGAGGTGCCGCCTTGAATGATCGTTCCATTCCGAAATGTAGAGGTGCCGCCTTGAATGATCGTTCCATTCCGTAAAAATCATCCGGGTATCATGCGTTCTTGCCAATCATCAATCAACCGACGCCAACTGTTCGTAGGCCTTTTACAGTACGTGATTTTGTATTATCTTTTTACCATGTAAAAAAAAATGTAACTTCCCACAACGGCATGTGAGTGCATGTTTATCAGTTATTAACAAATGATTGTCTTACCGGTGTTTCTTTTCATTTCCCAAATAGATAATCTTGCGTAAATGACAATAAACAAGATAAGGGCGACGTATCAATAAGCCAATTTGATCGAAGTTGAGTTGAAGTCTAGTAGCCTTTTGGTTAAGCATCCCGAATTTAACTTAATGTCGATTCTAACTGCTAATGGCATGTTTAATTTGATTAAATTGCATCACAACCGGTAGATGATGAGACGTGGGGCCGCCGGCTAGAAGCGATTGTAAATAATTATCCTAATAACTAAATGGATAGTTCTACAGAGGCTGGCCACAAATAGAAACTTTCAACGGTGATATATCTTTCAAATGAGATGATTTATCATTCGATAAGGCGATTTGGACATCACGTGACAGGTCATATCATGTTACCTGCCACCTGCCTACTTCCATAGGTATAAAGAAATAAAAGGATATTGATAATTATTATTCATTCATTCATTCATTCATCCATCCGTCCATGATTCACAAATCCATCCGTCTGTCCGTGCGCTAATTCATCGATCAATCGATCCATCTGTTTATTTATCAATCCATCCATTCATTCATTCATTCATTCATTCATTCATTCATTCATTCATTCATTCATTCATTCATTCATTCATTCATTTATTTATTCATTTATTCATTAATTCCTTCATTTTTTCGCTCGTTCGTTCATTAATTAATCCATTCATGCAATAATGCATTCATGCATGCGTTCATGCATTCATTCATTTATCCATGCATCCATCCATTCATCCATGCATCCACCCTCCCATTCATTCATTCATTCATTCATTCATTCATTCATTCATTCATTCATGCATGCGTTCATGCATTCATATGCATTCATTCATCCATGCACCCATCCGTTTATTCATCCATTCATTTTATTCATTCATTCATTCATTCATTTTTTTTTCATTCATTCATTCATTCATTCATGCATTCACTTACTCATTTATTTATTCACTCAGTAGTTGAAGCGGACATAAGAATGTAGATGAACTGGTGGGGACAATATGATATTGAGAGTCTGAAAACTTCAAACAGCAAAACCGAGTCGTAACGAGAGGGGACTATAATAATATATAATTTATATAATTTGAGTGATTAATGTATCACCTGTGAGAGGTTCCTCCATCTAATCTCAGCAACTCCCAAGATTGCTGGGCCGATTCTTGCATTACATACACAGTTTGTTCTTGTTCCTGCCCAAGATGTTGTAGATATTGGACTGCTTTATCATGTCGTTATATGCCTCATAATTAGAGCGAGGAAATACTATACAATGTTTAAATAATCATCCAATAAATTAAATTTAACAAACTACTTCAGTTATTACTCTCATCTCCTCCCTCTTAAAATGTTTAGATCATCAGAATGATGATTAAGTTCCGACTATTCCCCTAGATATTATGCGTTGCCCTACATTCTGTGCCCATAATTATCATTATTATTATTAAAAGCTGCCCGCCTTAATATATTGTGTCAGTGGTGTTTAATTGGAAATTCACAATCTATTGGAATGGTGCATTTTTATTTATATTTATTTCTTTGTATTTATTTATAATAGAACAGCGTAAATTAAAACTAAATGTAACTGGTAAGTTACTATTTTTTAACGAATTGTGTAATAATCAATTCATTGTAGGCCCTAATTAACTCATTGTAGGCCTATACATTTTTGGAAAATTGTTTGGTCTACGGGGTGGCCGCTTACCAGAGGCCAGCACTCTGTCGAGTCGAATGGCCGAGCGGTTAAGGCAGTGCGCTGCAACATACAGCCATAATATTGGCGCTTGTTCCGCCTATTGTTTTGGCGGTGGAACAAAGTGGTGGTGGATTCATGATGTTGTCCCCAATGCACCCCACCCCCCCCCCACCACGCCTTTTGGTGGCATTAACAACATAAATAATCAAAGTCTCTATTTCGCGAAGTGAATATCACTCCACATTTCAGATTTAAGTGAGTGAAAAATAATGACTTTTACCGTTGTTTTTCACTAGACCGGTAGCTTTTCGGACCACATGTCTTGACGTTTACGTACATACGTACCTCCGCATTTAGCCGTGTCTCACTCTGTTGTTTTGTGGTTTTTACATGAAACGCCAAATGGGCAACTTTCAGACACAGTCGGTTTTCAGGCACAGTCGGTTATCAAACACAGTCATTTTGTATATCAAGCACAGTTGGTTTTCGGTGTCTCATTAAGTTATAGTTTATACTTTGCTTTAGCTGCCCCTGACATTGGAGGAAAGACCAGAATACAGTTAGGTCTACCTATTGAAAATCATATTAATTTATATGATGTTAATCCCCCCCCACCACGCCTTTCGGTGGCACTAACAACATAGATAATCAAAGTCTCTGTTTCGCGAAGTGAATATCACTCCATATTTCAGATTTAAGTGAGTGAAAAATAATGACTTTTACCGTTGTTTTTCACTGGACCGGTAGCTTTTCGGACCACATGTCTTGACGTTTACGTACATACGTACCTCCGCATTTAGCCGTGTCTCACTCTGTTGTTTTGTGGTTTTTACATGAAACGCCAAATGGGCAACTTTCAGACACAGTCGGTTTTCAGGCACAGTCGGTTATCAAACACAGTCATTTTGTATATCAAGCACAGTTGGTTTTCGGTGTCTCATTAAGTTATAGTTTATACTTTGCTTTAGCTGCCCCTGACATTGGAGGAAAGACCAGAATACAGTTAGGTCTACCTATTGAAAATCATATTAATTTATATGATGTTAATGCAAACAAAAGCTTTTCCAAGGTGGAGAGAAATAGGCCTACAAGATATTTCCCCACACCAATTAACACTGGTTTCCATACAATCACTGCAGGCTATCGCCGACAGGTGGTCTCAGTGACGCTGTTCAGCGAGCCTTCCGATTGCGTCGGGGATCGCTACGTAGTACACAACGATTGCACTGAAAACACTGCAGCGACAGCGTAGCGGTTTTCAGGAAACTCGACTTTAAAAGGGCTGTTTGTAAGTGAGATCGTTTTAAACAAAGGACACGCAACCGTCTAGATGTGGTCGCACAGGAAGTTTCGATTGTATAAAAGTAAAACAAATCGATTGGTGTTAAACATTTATTTTAAAAACAAAATGTATTACACAGTTATAGTAACTGAAGATAACCATATAAACAAAAGTCATACATGACTATTAACTAAAATTATGCATGTGACCAATTTCACGGGTCGATTTAAAATTTCTTAGCTTGTTGCTAAATACGATAAATATAAACAAAGATGGTAGGTCTGAATACCGAGGAAACTCAGTTTGGCGCAGCGGTTTCAAACCATTAAATTAATGGTGGTTAAAGTGTTCTTAACTAAAGCCTCACTTACTACGTCGTAGTACTATGTGAGCGCTACATAGTACGACGCAGACGACGCGACGCCGTCTGCTGACTGTCGGTGGCAATCTAAACAGATCGTCACTAAAAACGATCCGTTGTGCGCGTTTTCTGGCCGCGTTCTTCATAGAATCGCATCGGTCGGCATTAGCGTCCAATACTACATAGAAAAATTACAGTTTTTGCTAATATTCAGGATTTCCTCGATAAAAATTCAGTGTCACTAAGCAAATATAATGTTATATAAGCAAAGAATTAAAAACAGTACCGTATTCTCTATGCGTCTAAAGAAATAATTCTATGTTTGTTCGTTCTAATATTCTTATAATTTTTAATAATTATGAATATGCAACTTAAATTTTGTTAGCGAAACATAGACAGTATAATAGGCTAATATAAAAATTATCGAAGACTTACAACTATGCACATTTAATTACGTATTATTTATATTTACAAGAAGGAAATGAGTGTATGCCGGACTTATTATTAAACAGTTGTTAGCGAAAAAGAGACATTATAAAACAGGAAGCAGTCATGCTCTCTGGATATAGGCTTATTATAAAAATTATCGAAAATATTTAACTATGCACATAAATTATATCAAACATTATTAAAGAGATCATATATATTAGGCCTATAGGGAGAATTGGCTTTCCTCTAAAATATGAATTGTACATGCAAATTATATCGCTTCAGCTGCAATAGACCTTCCCAGAGTGTCAATCAAACTTAACAACTGACTAATCAGAACAACGCTAGGAATACGCGCGCGTCTCACAAACACACGTGTTGTCCTACAAACGCACGTGTTTGGGTGGGACCTTAGCAACAATATCCAATGGGCGGGGCTTAGCGGAAAGGTCCATTATCCTAAAAGTACACACCATTGAGGCTTGAAAATAAGAAAGAGCATAATGAATTTGAATGAAATGAGCATTAATTATTTAATCAACCTGTTTTCAGATATGCGGTGGTAGCAGGAATTAATGTTGTCTTGCAGTGGCGTAGGCCTATCCAGGGGTCTTGGAATAGGGAGAAGTGATGGGATGCGCGAAGGTGAATTGGGGGTGGGAGAACTTGATGATTAGGTGGGGGAGTAGCTAACAAAATAAGGTGATTTGTATACATGTGCTTGAGCGTTATTTTTTGTTTCGAATATTTTCAATTTCAAAAGGGTAGGGGGTTTGGCATGAGTATTTTTCTTTAGGGGGATGCGTTCCCCCTAGATACGACGCATTCCCCCTAGATACGACGCATTCCCCCTAGATACGTCATTTGGAAGTTTACAAATACGTACTCTCACCATTGCCAATTAAAGAATTTGGCTTCATTTTAGTTTTTCGTGTGACGCTCTTTACAATCGTAGAACTGGTGGTGCTGGTAGTAGTAGCAGTAGTTCCAGCTCTTTGTCTGCGGGTCGTATCGGTCATACAGAACGAAGCCCAGGAGGATTTTGAACCTTTGCAGCTAAACGCTCTGACAAACGCTTTTCGATACCGGTGACTCGATAAGTTATATATAATCGGGTTCACAACGGAGTTTGTATATACAAGCACACGCGCGATATGTAAAAATAGATTCAGTTGAGGCCGAGAAAGTTTTGGATCTCGAAACGTGCTAAGAACACTCATCAAGGAATATACTTGGAACGGCGATGACAGAAGAATATACACTACGCCGTTTATAATCAACATTCGCGTTACTTGATTTCGGATTTCCGTGAGCTTTCCACCAGTAATGCCATTACTTACGCGCGATGTCACTCTCGAATGCAAGGTACATATTATCAGAACATACAGTACTGTTTCGAATATCATGTTAATAAAAAACGGTACGGTTTGAATAATTTCCGCGTAAACTTTTGCCGCATTTGAAATTGGAGCGAAGTAAACATACGTGTCAGGGTAGTGGTCGTACATTTCATCGTCTGGCCAAAGTATGCACTTGGTCTTTCGGTCCATGTACCCAGGTGTCATGGATGCAGCCAGAACTAGAGCAAAACACCAGGTAGAAACGATCAAAGAGACCGCTCGGGTGAGGCTGTTCACCTTATATTGTTGAAGCGGCCTGCACACAGCATTATAACGGTCTAGGGCAACTAGGCTTATCAGAAACTGGCCTGTAAAATAAGCGATGTTTTTGAACAGATACATCATACATATATCCACAAACTCTTTTGCAACATTGTCCATGTACACATCGGAGGTTGCGTATCTCCATAGTTTATCTCCTATAGCAAAGCTCAGAAATACGACGTCGCTTATAGACAGATTGACAAGGTAGAGGTTTGTTATCGTGTGCATATATTTGACGCGATATACTACGAATAGAAACGCTCCGTTGGTGATCCAACCGAGTACTAAAAGTATCGGCATGATGATGGCAGTGATGACGAAATCTGCATCGGTATAGATCAACCTCTCGGCGGCAGAAGGAGTCGACAAGTTCATTAGTGTCCAGTTATTCTCAGCACAATAGTCTAAAAAATCTGTTTCATTTAAGTTTTCCATTAAGACGATCTGGTTGTGCAATTCAATGTAATCGGCGGTTCGATGAGTCCAACTCTGGCTTCGCTAGAACACTCTCTGATCTTCTATTATAGGCTGAAACTAATGGTAGGCCTATGATGTAAGTCTTTCCTTTTAAAGAAGATAACCCGAGTATAACAACATACGTCTTCCTTCTTCAATGTTTCTGTCCAGTTATGACAAGCTGAGTGATACTAACCAAAACATCGTCTGGTATGTTGAGCAAATTATCATTATCTCCGCCAATTTGGTTGATACAATTACTTTCATGTTGCCATTGTTTAATGAAGTTTAAATGTGACAAATGCTAGTTTGCATTGTTTTACTCACGATATGTAAACAATCATCGAACAAATTAATCTGGTAATCGTTTTTTTACCTCCACGCGGTTGAGTCTTGTGTGAGTACTTAAGTAACGTTTCTACGCGTGGGTCAAGTACTCCGCGGGCATAATCGTTTATAATACAGTTGATTTTGTTCTAGTTTATGGTTTTAGACCTTATAATGAATTATCCCCTCTTAGCGTAACTACTATTAAGTATACATTAGCTCCAGAGTGGTGTGTCACGTAGCAGCGCTACAATCGCATCATTATCTGTCGTAACATTACGTACTAGTTAAAGTGGCTACAGGTTATTTAATAAATTACGTCATCATTCATCCTTCCATATAAGCTTGTGTCGTAATAGGAACATCCCGATTGCTGAATCCATTGATTGGCTACGATGCAGCGCGTAACTAATTTAAGTTTAGACGCGATTATTAAAGTGTTGAACACGCACATTTAATGACGTTTGATTCGTGGGACCGCTTTAAAGATTCAATTAAAATCAATCAGAAGGCAAATTTCTTATCTGGAAATATCTCGCATATTGATAGTTAACAAATATTATCAAATGTGAATTCGTCCATATGTATTTTCCGGCCGCCATTAAGCATCTCAATTTAAGGTAATTAAAATATTAACATGCGCATAATTCGCTTATGCTAGATATTTATCAGCGCAAACTACAAACGTAATCATAGAATAGATAATTTATTTAGTTGTTAATCATAGTCAGTTTTGGTTAATAGCAATAACATTTATCATTAGGCCTACATTTGCTTGGTGAGAAAAACGTTCGTAAATAGGCACTCTAGTACTTCGTATAGTAGGCCTAGTATAATTCTTCTAGAGAAGCACCACCAATCAGGGACGACACAATATGCCACACGAGAAGAGCTTTGAGAAAATGAAACAATAACAAGCAATCATCTCTAAAAAAAATTAAATAAATCAAACAGTATATCTGACTTCACTAAACTTGTTGTAGACTTTAGGTATAATGCCAATGTTTTTTTTTTCTAAATGTTTAACACATTCAGGTCATGGATGTTCAAGGATGTATAAAGTCGGGCTACAATCACGCTGCAGATCGACCAATTTGTATTTTTCATTCCGCGTGTGTGAATTCAATATATATTGGTGTGTGAATTTAATGTGAATGACTGAAATGAACTCGATAAGTAGGCCGAGGTATGGTCCTAATATGTGTAAAACTCGATAGGTATGATCAGTTCTCAATAGAGTTTGTAAATTTTATACAAAACACAAGAAGATACAAGATTCGTGTGTGTGTGTGTGTGTGTGTGTGTGTGTAGGTGTTGACAATGATAATGACAATGACGTATTTTTGGAACTAACTTACCGGTATTATATACTGTCTCTTATACACATCTAGATGTGTATAAGAGTATATTCTGGTATATTTTTATTCAGTGATTATTGCATACTATAATAAAATGAATTGAGATGACTAATTACCAAATAAAAGTTATACAAAGGATTACAATGATTACAGTTTTAAAATACTCGAAACTTAAAAAAGAAAATAAAGAAAGATTTCGTCGCAATTTCTTAACCGTACACGAAAACTGAGTGGTCTTGGGGAATTTACCTCCGTCGCGTGCAAGGATAAACACTTGTCCATGTCGCAAATTCCACTTAATCTCGTGTACTCGAAATATTAATTTGCCAATCTCATACTCCATAGCCTCAATTCTAATTCATCGTGTCGCCAAAACTTTTTCTATTGGGGAGCCTTTAATTAGGCAACAAGAAAATGTGACGCTATGACGGATTTGGGTGTCACCGAAAAATGCCGCGCTGTACTAAATTCTCCGTTTTCTAAACCTAAGGCTTTTACATACGGCGCAAATGATCGTCAATTTATATAATAGCGAGAACGCAAATTCTTCACTTTACGCAGATGACATGACGTCATTTTATGTTTTACTTTATATCGTTGTCTAAAATCGAAACCTCTCTACTGGTAGGCGAAGTTTGTAGAATGTCTATACTATAAAAAATAAACATTATTTTCTTTCAACAAAAAATACGAATTGAACAAAAGTAGAGTAAAAATCAGTCAATCAGCATAACATAATTCAACAAATCTACTAGTAGGTCTATTACAAATTATAACTTATTTATTCTTTTTATTTATTTATTCAGGTATAAAAGAAAATATACAAAAGGCTGAAATGAATGTATTTACAAAATTAGAATATATTTAAAAAAAAGTAAGAATATTAAAAATATTATTATATACAAAACTGCAACAAGAATGGACAAAACATTAAAATAAATAAGAAAAATCACATTAAAAAATTACTAGACTCAATAATACATTAACACCAAAAGATTACATTAATAACAATAAAATACAATCGATATAGAAAATTTAAATATATAAAAATATGAATTTTTACAAATTATTAAATTGTTTCAAATACAAAATCAAAAAAAAATATTAAGTTAGGAACATATTGCACATAAAAACCACCCATAGAAAAAGCTGCATTTAATGAAAAGATAAAATAATGAGGCCAATCAACTTATCCATCACTAGACGGGATTAGAAAAAAAAATGTTACTTGCTTAATAAGCAACATCAAATAGTTAATGTTGTTTATTAAGCAAGTTAACAATAGTAGAGATAGATGAATTTTTCATTTTTGTGGTTCTACAGAAGGGAACTTCAAACAATGTAATAGACCTAGTCACTTGATAATAGGGGGAAGAAAATCTCTGATTTAACCTTTCAAACATATACAAATATGAAAAATAAGAATTACAATCGATATTGCCATTATTTCTTTGAAAGTAAAAAAATAGTACGCTAACATTTCAAACAAAAAGTAAACCATGTCTAGTATAATTTCTGGTAAACAAACGTAAAGCATAGCACATAATGAATCACAATACTTGCGTGTGTGTTATATTATAATCATCAAATGGCGCCGTCTTTGTTTTTTTTTATTGTTGGAAACGGCAATATATTCGAGACACTTACTAATCATTATGCTGCCACGAATGTCGTGGCATTCTCTTGCTAGTGACACTTTCCTATCAATATTTTCTTATGGAACGTTACATACTACGTGGTAACCTAATTCTCTTGATAATGTCTGCAAAGCCGAGAAAATACTAAACTGCGTCGTATGGCGGTCGTACGACGAATCAAACTCAACTCCATTCCCCTGTGAGCGCTAGGCGACGCGACACCGTCTGCTGACTGTCTGTGGAAGTCTGAACGGATCGTCATTAAAAACGATCGGATGCGCGCGCATCTTGGCGTTCCGTTCTCCCTAGAATCACGTCGGCCGACGACTCAGGTGCAGCGAGTGCCCGAGTTAAATGTACATTTTGCCATCTGAAAGTGCCGCAGTACTTCCAAACACTGAAAGTACCGCAGTACTTCCAAACACTGAAAGTGCCGCAGTACTTCCAAACACTGAAAGTACCGCAGTACTTCCAAACACTGAAAGTACCGCAGTACTTCCAAACACTGAAAGTACCGCAGTATTTCCAAACACTGAAAGTACCGCAGTACTTCCAAACACTGTACTTCCAAACACTGAAAGTACCGCAGTACTTCCAAACACTGAAAGTACCGCAGTATTTCCAAACACTGAAAGTACCGCAGTACTTCCAAACACTGAAAGTACCGCAGCACTTCCAAACACTGAAAGTACCGCAGTACTTCCAAACACTGAAAGTACCGCAGTACTTCCAAACACTGAAAGTACCGCAGCACTTCCAAACACTGAAAGTACCGCAGCACTTCAAACACTGAAAGTACCGCAGTACTTCCAAACACTGAAAGTACCGCAGTACTTCCAAACAGGTTGGCCTACGTTGGCGATGGTTGCGATGCTGAAGTTGACGATGGAATGAGGAGATTATGGGAATGATAAAGATGATGGTGGAGACGTTGGAGATGACAAAAATAAAAGAGATGATTTATATTTTTAAGTGTAGGAAGGTCTGAAAATATAGATGATGGAAATGAAAGTGATGATGATAGATTATGGAGATGATTGGATTGAAGAAAGAAATGTTGGCTAGGCTGGATTGAGGTGATAGAGATAAAGGAACTGATTATGAGAGAACATTTAGGGGGATGGTGGAAATACCGATGCCCTTACTAAATAATAAAATGTTTGTATTCTATCTTTGAATTCCCATATGTCAAATATAACACCATGTGTATTGGAAGAGATTAGGAATTTGCTAACACTAAATCCAGGCAAAGAATGCCGTTCTGATGAAGAAAGGACCAGAACTTGAGCAACCAAATTTCGAAGAATCTAATTTCACAAAATTGCTTAAATAATACATTTTGTGTACATCCTATTTTTCGTGACTATTTTCTAAAATTTTAAGTTAGGTTTTGTAAAAGTCAGTAGCATTGTTATAGTTTGGGGTGGGCCATTACTGCAATTTTGGTATAGCAAGTGAAAAGGATGATCACCGCTGCCCGAACGCCCGTGCGATTACAATTAATGGGAAAATTCTTCGCCTGAAGTCGAGATCATGAAAAATCTTCTGGTGTGGTCGTTCATAGCTCTACGCACTTATTATCATTTGGCGCATTGAGATACCGTAACTGTTTAGTCGTTGTGAACTTTCGCACACAAACCGAAAAAGGTCAAGCGAACCGTGCACTAATAAAAAAAAATAGTGTACGGCTTGGGATAGGAAAATAACATTAGAAGTTACAGTGATGACGTCACGATTGACTTATAATGCACCTTATAAATTGATTGATTGATTGATTGATCCAAATGCAGAGTAGACGAGTTATATAACGAACATTCGAGTTGCATAGTTGCAGAACACTATTGATTGATTGATTGATTGATTGATTCAGATGCTGAGTGGACGAGTAGGAGTAGATCTTTATATAACGTGAAGTTTAAGACATTAAAATAGTGTCGATCGCATTCCACCAGAACACGCGAGTTGCCAAGAAAACGCAACTATTAATTTTATTTCAAGTGTGATCAACAACACGCTCTCCAAGTACTTATGACTTTGGTAAACATTTTCAAAATATAAAAACCTGACCTTGCTGATATTGTAATGGTAAATCGATGCCCTGATGTGGCCTAAGTAATTAAGGCGCAGAGCGGAACTCTGCGATATCTGTTAGACCCACGCTCTCGAGATTAGGCTTGTACAGTATTTTGTTAATTAACAGGTGTACGGGTTGTGATATAGCATACGGCTGATAGCCGTACTTAGTGAGTAATTGATATCAAGTACAAATATTAAGTATCTGTACGGTAATTATTAAGTATACCGGTACTTAGAGAGTGACGTATTTTTTAGGTTAGTTATCTAACTTCGTTGAACGATGGGGCTTCAGAACTTAACACCATTTTACCGATACAACATCGCTTAGAAAAGTATCTAGTTGGTAAGTTTCCTGTTTCTTTGTTTTTATTTAAAATTTGGTGTTAATATACAGTAGAGAGGTCATGGTAGAAGCGTCCTCGTCACGGTCCTGGGTAACGCCAATTCTACCACCAAACACAACCTCAAGGTATAGAAGGAACACTTGTATCACCATTGTCATGTAGACTAGACCACAGAGGGTCTTTTGTAGGGCCTGCCCCAGGGGCGGATTTAAAGGGGGGGGGAAGCCCGGCCCCGGCCCTCACCTTTGGGAGGTAAAAAACAAAAAAATAAATAAATAAATAAAAAATGATAGCCTAGAACGCCTCAAATGTTATATTCTGGCGTCTAGAACACAAAAATTTCGAAGGGGGCATGCCCCCGGACCCTCTAGTACAGTGTTGTCTCGATCAGCCCAACTTCCCCCCCCCCCCCCCACCCCACCTTTTGGACATCTCTCGCCCCTGTCCTCTTACGGTATCTACAAACATAAAATGTTTCTGTGGACAGGATAGAAGAAGAATACAAAATTGAAAATGTCAATAATAATAATAATAATTTATAAACAAAATATGTTATGTGGCTGCTTCTGACAAGTCATGATAGTGGCATCAGACTTGACTTGTTAATTCAAGATATTAAAAATGAGTCTCTTTAGTAACGAAAATAAATATAAGTTATTGACAACCAGATAAGTCGAAGTATAGGCTTTTAATGATTGTTTAAAATATATTCATAGGTTGAGTAAAACCGAAGCATAATCATTCTGAACTTTAGGGTTATGTTAAAACATACTGAAAGGAATATCAACATCCGCTCTAAAGATAAGATAAGAATTGTTCATTGTTCATTTGAAAACATTCCAAAAATCACTTAAACTACTACAAAAGAGAAGAAAAACAATTGCCTCAGTTTTCAACATCATCGCTCTTTCTCTGTTTTAATAATGATGGCAGTGGAACCTCATGATAACGTTAAAATATTAAAACATTATATATACTACCATATATATATATATATATATATATATAGCAAATATATATAGTATATATATATATATATATGTATATATGTATATATATGTATGTATATGTATGTATATATATGTATATATATGATGTATATATATGATTTATATGTATATATGTATACATATATACATCTATATATACATCCATATACAACCACTAAGGAAAAACTGTGTTTCTATTTATGGCTGTTTACTTACGTTTACATTTCAGCTGTTGCTTATCAAATGTGTATCTCTACCGAGATCCAGCCATTGTTTCCCACACATAGTTGTATTTTGTCTTTTAATTTATATATATATATATATATATATATATATATATGCCTATATTATGTAAGATCAGTAACAAGCCTGAAGGGTTATTCGTATCTCTCAATATGCTTTATTTGTGATCAAACATGACTCCTCCGTCCCCAGAAAAAACAAATTCTCCCAAGTCGCCCCCCCCCCCTGAAAAATCACACTCTGTGATCAATCAAAAAAATGCCTTTTCATATCCAGTATTCTAAACTTGCATTGTTCCCTTATTTATTTATATCCAATTGTTTCTCAATGAATACATGATATAACTTTTTATTATTCTTGATCCGTTAGGATAGATAGGCCTACTCAAAGCGTTGCTTATTTTGTATGACCTTTCACTATCACAAACAAACATTTATTTGATATGGTTTATATTAAAGATATTGTGATCAGTGAGAGTAAAACTAGTTGTCACAGCCAGAATGCAATATAACAGTGGCGGTATTCTTCCATGAAATAACAAATTTGGCTTCTCATACGTGAGAACGGAACAGCACTAGTCCTTTATGTACTCGTACGATATAGGGATCAATAAAATGAAAGCCCTAATTTTGAATGAAAAACAGGATCTCCAATTTTATCACATTCTTTGTATCTTGATAGGATATCGATGAGGAAAAGTTATCACACCTTTGGTAGATATGGCAAGCAGTCGCTTCATATTTGAGCTCATCAGAGAAAGTATCAGTGCACAATACACGGACACACTCTTTGTTAACAACACGAATAGCTCACAACCGATAAATGACAGTGTTTGCTACCCGCTAACCGAGGACTTCGCCCCTCGGATGCTATATCTTGAACTTGAGGAAGTCATCACTTCAGTAGTGCTACCCATAATATTGGTACTTGGTCTGTCGACAAACATGTCATTCTTATACGTCGTAGGTAAAGTACGCTCAATGCGCACGGTAACCAACGCGTACCTCGTCAATCTAGCCGTTGGTGATATGCTGTTTCTTATCGTCGTCATTTCCGACAAATTGTGGAGTTTTTACACTTCGGAACTGTACTCGGATCACTCCTCGAGATCTACATTTAGCTGTATCGCCCTCAACGTTTTAAACTATACAACTTTGTTCACCTGCGAGTTTCTGCTAACGGCAGTCGCTGCTGAACGCTACTACGCGATCTGCCATCCGTACAGGTCAGCCCGACTAGATCGTCGTCATCTTAGCCGTAATATCATCGTCTCTATTTGGATCATCTCAGCATGCCTTGGCCTAACAATGACACCAGCCTTTTGTAAATTAACGTCATATTGTTTAATATGGCCCGATGATGAGAAGTACGATTATCTGCCAACCGAGTGGGCCGCTTGCAGTTACGTACACATCATAGCTCGTATCTATGGTGACATGTTACGCGCAATACCATTTTTCGTTGTCCTTATTGTGAATGTTGTTTTATATTCGCTAATCATTAAAGAACTAACAAACAAGTCTAAAGACGAATGTGAGACGCAAGCAAAAACGAGCCGTATAATTCGTAACCAAGTTGCCATGATGCTCATCGTCAACACAACCGTGTTCTTCGCCCTCATGTCACCGTTCAACGTAATGTCGGTGATAATGATGTTTGATAGTCATCGAACGAAGCGCCTCCTTACTCCAGAGGGCCGCAGAATATGCATTCTATTCACTCGCCTCTTGAGTTACTGTAATTCAGTTGTGAACCCGTTAATCTACAAAGCCATGAACGCACGTTATCGGAAAGCGTTCGTTATTGCATTCGGCTGCTCGAAGGAAAATCATGAAGCCGCAGATGTGACAGAAAAAACGAACACGAGTACAGCATTCACGTCATAAACACGCCAAAACTACATATCTGTAATTATAAATCCCACAATTAATTAAGGACAAGGGCTCGATGAGGAGATATACGTGCGAAATAAGCAATATTCCAATGTCATTACGTATTAACACTACAATTCATCTTCTTAAAATATGCAAAGGTTGAAATACGCTTCAATAAATCGTAGTCGGACTTACCGAAGTACAATTAAGATCTAAATATTTCAATCAATGTCAATACTATTGTTTTTATATGTTTGTATAACTGCACTGTATACTGTACAACAATGATTTATATAAGCCTACATGAATTTTATAGGCA